>NC_079904.1:11196287-11496287 GCF_024868665.1 Triplophysa rosa | reverse complement strand
GCTTTCACTCCTGAGATGTGCTTGTGTTGGAATTCAATAGATACTTTGGAATAGCCATAAATCATGTAAAAATGCTTATTAAACACAAATTGTAAGTGGTCTTTTACTCTTTTCAAAGCTGTATATAATTACACACGATAAAGAAATGTATTATTTTGGTATGACCAAAACATACTTGTACAAAAATACATACAACTCCATGAATAAAATCAGACTTATTCAGAAGTAAATGAAACAGTATGTTTTGGTTGCTTTAATTTACATCACAATCTAAACCGTTAGGTTTATTTGGCCATATCAGTGAGTGAGACATGAAAGATGAATGTACTCAATATTTAGTCAAGAATTCTGCAGGGATCTTGACTTCAAAGGACCGGCCCCAGGTTTCCATTTCATATCTTGGCTTCAAGGTTTCCACATGTTAAATATTTTCTAGTATGAAATATGGTGCTCCTCTGTCCCATCAAAATCTTTTCCACATTGCAGGTTTAACTTAAACCATCAGGCCCGGTTTCATAGACAAGGCTTAGCTTAAACCAGGACTATGCCTTGGATAAATTAGGATATTTAAGTCGCTTTTATTAAAATGCCTTATATAAAAACATTACTGGTGTGTATCTTGAGACAAAACGAAGGCAATAACATACAGATTTAAAGATATGTCGGTGCAATTTATTTTCAGTTAAGACAGCTCAAACTTTTATTTTAGTCTGGACTAGTTAAGCCTTGTCTGTGAAACCGGGCATCAGTTGGCTAAAAAAACAATCAGCTTTCACTTGATTTAATGTCCTATAACGATGAGATCTTTCATGTCTGACGGTTTCAGACAAGAATAGAAAGAGAAAAGCTGTAATGGAAACGAAAAGTGTTTGTAAGTTTTTAAGAGGGTCATATGGTGACAGCTTTGCAAGATGTGTTTAATAAAAAAAGTCCATTTTACCCATACACCTTTCAGGCAGTGCTATAAGACCAAACGCGATCTACAAAAGCTGCCTACTTAGACAGCTCGCTAGTTCGTGGGACACAGCCTAAAGTCTCCTGAACATTCCTAGTTGGACATCCCTCCCAGCCAAACTCAAAAGTTGTTCCAATGTAATAACTTTAAAAAATACATTTATGGCTCCGCAAATGTTAATTACGCCACTGTTTATGATCATCGCCGTGAGTTTGATATATGACGTTACAACGACTGCGTTACCTGCGACTCCACGTCCGCAGCCGGGTTGTTGTTTCTGGCGAATCTCTTGCCGTTTGCCCGTGGCGGCGGAGTCTCTACGCTGTTCAGCATTCCCTTCTCTATCATGAGCAACAGGCCTCCGGATGCCACGATAACGGCGAACGTCAGCACCGAAGGCACGACGGCTGAGTGTCGACGCTGTGTGATCGCGCTCACCGGCGGTCTGTAGTGAATCAGTGAGCCGCTCGCGTGTTTAATGCCGTAGTGCTGCTTGCGCGGCGGAGGCATCGCGAATCAGATGCATAAAAGCGTCCTCAGACCGAACGAATATACACAGGTCAATACACATGCATCGCTTCAGTGAACCAAACAAATCTCGCAATCGGCTTTCGGTGAAAACGGGGTTTTTAGAGCGAGGATGATGGGAAATGAAGTATTAACAATGGGGGTGGGGACGAAAATTTCGGGGGAACAAGTAATAACTTATCTGCTTGTAAAGGGGCTGGCGCAAAATACCAAGGGGGCTGGTTAGACTTTCACTACACAGAGTCAGCAGTAAGGTTTTAGTTCATCTAGGAAGCAAAAGTATACAAATGCAGCTCGAATCGCAACCTGCCATTAGAAGAAAATAACAGTGGTTATATTAATGTACAAGAATAGTGACTAACAGTTATGTTTTTTTAGCAGATTGATTACTATTTGTTAGACCATATTTTTACTACAAATACAATGGGTTAACTGTGGTTAATGCAGCAAGATGATAGTAAATTTGTAGTGACTGTGGCTTTAAATACCATATAAACTATGGCATTAAAAAAAAGCAAGTACTGGTAAAGAATAGTTCAACCAAAAATGAAAATTCTGTCATTTTTATTTGGTATGGCGTTCCTTCTTCTGCAGAACACAAAAGAAGATATTTTGAAGAATGTTGGTAACCGTACGAAGGCGGTACCCATTGACTTGCATTGTGTACCGCCGTCGTTCGGTTACCAACATTCTTCAAAATATCTTCTTTTGTGTTCTGCAGAAGAAGGTCATACAGGTTTTAAATGATAAGAGGGTGAGTAAATGATGACAGAATTATCACTGTTTGGTTGAACTATCACTTTCATTTTGCTATGGGTGTGTAACGCTTTAACAATGGTAAAACATTTGATCAGATTACAAAAAGATATTCAAAGAACTCATAAATCTGACTTTTCTCCTTTATGACCCCAGACAGGTTTGTAATTTATTGTAATTTGTTGATCATCATACAATTGCATGGAAGATGAACCAGGATAAAAATATTAAGTACATGTGTAGTGTTCAGTCATTTAATTCATTAGCATAACGTGATATAAAGAAATGTTGCATTAACAACAACAGGATCTCACAGGACACGTTTTAAAAGAGCATGATGAGTACTGTAACTCAGTTTAGTTCACTTGAATGGAAAAAAGATTACTTGCAAAAATCAAAATGCACTGTAATATATATACAAATATATGCTGTGGTACATCTGTATTCATTCTCTCTCTCTCTCTCTCTCTCTCTCTCTCTCTCTCTCTCTCACTCACACACACACACACGCACGCACACACACACACACACACACACACACACGCACACACACACACACACACACACACACCATCATCACTATCACTCTTGAACTTTAATGGGACTGAGCAATACTGGAGAAATACTCCAGCATATCTTGAATGGTGAACTCCATGGTAATTCCAGATCCGGGGTAGCAGCGGTTTATCAGGCCCTCAAAGTGCTTGTATTGCCGAATGAACTCGTCCTGCATGGAGTGCCACACCACCTAGTGGACAGGACACGGGTCAAACTCAAACTGATGTTCTCAATGATATGACTAATGCATGAGGAATACAACTATATGCATCAAATATGTGTGGTCACATTAAAAGGAATAGATCACCACAACTTGACAACGATGTGCCATAGGCGCCATATAGAAAGAGGAAGATTATTAGAAAATAATGACTTAAATTTAAGTCTATTTTGCCCTCTTTGGAGCAAACAGCCAATATACATTATGAACTGTAGTTGTTTGGATTTGGCAAAGATGCATGTAAAGATTATTCAGAAATTCTACACCATGGAAAAATCCAAGCATATGTGGTTGGAATGGGGGTGAACAAGGATATAATGGACATTTTTCGAGTTAATTATTTCTTCAAGCTTCCACAAATATCAAAGTAAAACTATTTAGCATTTATAATAATGTTGCTCTTTTTCTCACCTGTAACAGACTCTCTTCATCACACAGGTGCTTATCCACTTTCTTGTAAAGGTTGTCCAGGCCCTTTTTCACCTCCTTGCCAGGATATTCTTTAATGACTTTTCGTAGTTCCTGTTTATTGAAGGCCAGCTGGTAGCTCACCTCCTCCTCACGTACACCCTGAGCTACACGAGCCTCAACTCCCTCGAAGAAGTGCTTCAATATGAGAAAAAAGTCAATCTTAATCCGAAAACTATTACCCTCTAAAGCAAATATTAAGACAATTACAATTAACCATTTTAATGCCATTGAAATTCCATAAATATTTCAAATGCATTACTAAGGAGTCAAATGTTAAACCGGCACATCGCTGAATCAAGGTTTCCATAAACACTTTTCTCAGCTCACATTGAGTTTCTCCAGCGGCTGGCCCAGCGAGTTGATGACGTAAGACTGCAGGTGTTCTGTGTATTGCTGTTTGGCCTCTTTTCTCTCCGTCTCAAGGCAGGAGATCTTGAGGCTGGACAGTGTCGAGAAAATATGGTGGAAGTTCTCCATCATCACCACATCACGTGGAGTCTTCTGACTCTCATTGGCCACTTTCTCCACTATCGACACACAAACAGACAGATACCAATAAGATTTGGGACAAACAAATGACAAAGGTTGATCTTGGACATTAGTCTTCCTCTCAAATATAGGGATAGTTCACCCAAAAATGAAAATTCATTTATTCACTCTCATGTCTTTCCAAACCTATGATGTCTTGAACAAAAGGGTAAAGAAATAATGACAGAATTTTATTTATGGGTAAACTCTCTCTTTAAGCATTTTTGAAGACTGGGTAAGACCCTCACCGTTATTAAAAACAGCTCTGATAAGTTTAATGTAGGCCTTGTCCAGGTCGCCTCGTCGCTCTGTGTTTCGGAAAATAGCCTCAGCCAGCTTTGCAAACTCCTCAAAGCCAGTGACAAACTGCAAGATGCCCACCTTACTCTTCTTGGAAATCTTTACCTCCTCCATCTGACGAATCTGACCGGACTGCAAGAGCAAAACCACCATCAGGAGATCGACAGGATTTGACTCGTCTTCATTTACCATCAACACATAGATCAAACAACAAGTTCAACTCACAATGCACTTATCGAAGTTTCTCTTTACGGTAACCAGCACATTGCCAAGTGTCGTACTGAGATAAGAAGCAGGATCGACGTTTTCGGCCGTCCAGACGTGGTGACTTATTTTAACCAGCATATAGAGAGAGTTGAAACTGTCTATCTTATCACCTAAAGCTATCAGACTGTTCAGCTCCATTTCTATGTTCTGAAAAATCTTATTCATCATCAGTCGAACCATGTCCTTCCTACAAGACAAATGAACATGAGAAAGTTTTGAGGTTTCTTGCGATTTCTACGATGAAATGAATTGAAGAAAGTTGTCACTTACTCAGACATAGATATTCTGTGTTCGCTGGGTGGTCTGGAGTGCACTATTCCATCTGCGTCATCCACATTCTCTCCCTGATGAAGAGTTTGTAACATTAAAGCAATACGCAAATGATACGTACATGTGAGGCAGTATTGTTTCTATCTGGACCTCACTTGTGCTGGTGTCGAATGTTGTTGCAGCTTAAAGAACTTGCTGATGAAGTCTTGTTCAGCCAGACACAGTGGTTCCAACTCACTCAAAACCTGCTCAAAGATCTACACACACACACACACACACACACACACACACACACACACACACACACAGAAGAGTCACCAAACCTCAATTTGAATGCATGCAACAAATGCATTTAGCAACACAATATTTATTGATGATTTATTTAATTTGATTCATTATTTTTATAAATAGCTGTTTATTTGAATAATAGCTTGAAAAAATATGAAGTGATATTTATTTCATTGAGAAATGCAATAATTATTATTATAATACATATAACACGTTAATGCAATAATAATTAATTAAACAAATACTATTTATTATAGTTATAAAAATGAATTAAATTGCTATAAAATGACTAACATCTATAATACAACAGTAAACTTTTAATGTGTAAAATCGCAAGCATTGTACTACAAACACAAATGTTATGGGTTCAATTCCTAGAGGATGCACAAACTGATAAAATGTGTAGCTTGAATGAACTGTTATTCACTTATTAAGAGCGTCTACCAAATGCATAACTGTATCGACTGAAAGTTTGGTATTTTTCAAGGCATGACCCGTATTTAAAAAAACTGTGGTGGCAAACAAACCTTATCAAACCTGGTCCTGTCTGCAACATCTAGATCAGACGCAGACATGTTGCCCATATCGAGCAGAGAGGAGGACTGAGAGCGTTTGCTGTTGGAGCTGGTCACAGCCAGTTTATTTAGACTGGACGTGGAGCCTGTAAGCTTCCCTGAGCTCCCATGCAGGCCTGAGAGAGTCAGGAGAAACCATCAGAGCAAAATCTATACACAAGCCACATGTGTTCTATAAAGAACTGTTTTTTATACATATTTTTTTACTGTGGGTCATTTAGTGTAACTTACCTTATCAAGAACATCATGGTCTAAAAGCATTGATAAAATCCATGCAATCCAACTACAGTCTATTATCTGCCATTAATAATAGGTCATGCTTTATGCCATAAGATAATAAAACTCTGTTCTTTTAACCCCTAATACATTAACATTAGACATGTCAGCAGTTAGTTTCATGATTGTGGACAAGGTGAGATGGAGTTCACGAAATGGCAAAAGACTAAAACATGTAATCATGTTATCAAACATCGAAGCTAAAGTTACAATAATGGTTAACTGTGCCAAAACAGACAAACCTCTTTCACTAAGAGGCAGCAAGGCATTGTGGGATATGCGTGGCTGATACTTACTCTCTGTCTCCTGTTTGAGAGCACTCTCTTTCCGCGGAAGCGTGGCTGGAGGCCGGTTAGAAAAGCAGGCAAAGACAGAGACACGTTAGGCTCACGACATGCAGCATGGTGCCAGAGTTGGGGTTAAAGGTCAAAGATTAATAAAAATGACATGCACTGCAGTGGCTGAATTCAGTGGCTTTCTGCTCTGTGGCTTTCTGCTAACAGCTTACCAACAAAACAAGGATCAATGTTTTTGAAGACATAAGAAATAAAGGAAGTGTTCATTTAAAAAAACATCTTATTCATGAGCTAAAAAGGTAAATAGTAAACAATCCAGTCTTAATATTTTGATGTGCTCAATGAAAAAAACTTGTTATTTAAATCCTGAAGTGTCATGCATTTATGGTTTCTTTCCACAAAAGACAGTGTGTGTGACATGCCTCTAGCACGTTTAATACAGATGTGGCTCATGTAATGGTTGTCAAGCTTTGGGCCATGCAGCAAATGTCAGGACTATAAAAACATTAGTGACATTAAAAACCATCATATATCAAATGATGCTATCAGAAACAAGCAATGACTGAAATCACTGATTCACTATTACAGAACTATGTTGTATCCAGTGTATCCGACACAAAATACTCTAAATTGAACACTCTAAATCGGCTTTACATTTGTGATGTGGTGTAACATTAGTGCAAGAAAAGACAAAACATATGGACATAACAAACAATGTGACAAATGCACAACATGGCACATACAGTGACTGGAGTTACAGCATCTACAAAACGAGAGTTTCTTTTAATAAATAAATAACATTTTATTACAAGTGAGATCTTACCAAACTTTCCTTTCCCGTCCTTACTAGTGCCGGCCATTTTGATCTTTGCCACTTCAAAGAAGTCCTTAATTTCCCGCTCATAGAGTCGGGTCATGTAATCCACATAAGTCTGTAAAAACGTAAAACAGGCGTAGAAGTTTGACAAAATTTTGGGGTTTTGGCCTTTTTACCATGCAGTTTGTATAGAGAGGAAATGTCACAAAAACAGACTCTCACCGTCAGATAGAGCACATGTGCCAACCACCAGGCCATGGCTTCCATCATGACTGGATTTTAAGGATGTTTTAATAATGGAGAGTGGACACAAATGTGTTTTAAACATCTGGGAACTGTTCTAGCACTCTGCAATGATCAAGAGAGTAATCATCTCTCTGATGACTTAAACCCTAAAGATTATGTTGCTTGGTCTTTATAGCCCCCCTGTAGTTGATAATATAATCCTGTAAAACTCTCCTCTTTGATCATCAAAATGACCTACTTAAATGTAAAAAGAATGTAACTATGTCTTATAGGTCCAGTGTGTAATTTTTTGGAGGATCTATTGACAGAAATGCAATGTAATATACATAACTATGTCTTCAGAGGTGTATCAAAAGTCAACACTTTTGATGAATTTGATCTAGTTTTCATATTATTGCTAAGTTGAAACGCCCAGCTACCAGTTGGGATGTTTTGCCCTCAGGTTTACTTGGTGCGACAGCTGACTTTATTGGACCAAGTATTACATCTATTGTGAATTGTAGCCTTTCTACAGGTTTTTTCCCATCATGCCTTAAGCAAGCGGTCATTCAGTCACTTCTTAAGAAGCCTGCTCTGGACCCTTTGGACTTCACAAATTATCGGCCAATTTCAAATCTGCCCAGTATCTCGAAAATATTGGAGAAAGTGGTTTTATCTCAGTTAAGCTCTTTTTTGGCTAAAAATGATGTGCTAGATGTTTTTCAGTCTGGTTTTAGGGCAGGACACAGCACTGAATCAGCTTTATTGCGAGTTTCAAATGATTTGTTACTCATTGCAGACTCTGGTAGTCAAGGAGCTTTAATTATGCTTGACCTTAGTGCAGCTTTTGATCTAATAGACCATTATATCCTTATTAAACGTTTGGAGCATGTTGTGGGTCTGAGAGGGACTGTTTTAAAATGGTTTTCTTCTTATTTAAAGGGAAGATCCTTCTCAGTGAGGGTTGGGGAATTTTCTTCCTCGTCAGTGTCTATTGACTGTGGAGTACCTCAAGGCTCCATATTGGGGCCTATTTTGTTTTCGCTATTTCTTTTGCCTTTAGGCCATATCTTTAAAAGGCACCGTATGTCTTGTCTTATCTTTATGCTGATGATATTCAGATTTATTTACCTATTAGATCTGGAGGATCAACTTCTCATTCATCTTTGTTATTATGTCTTGAGGAGGTGAAGTACTGGTTAGAGCAAAATCGTCTACAGCTAAATGCAAATAAATCTGAAGTAATTATTTTTGGGCCAAATAAGGTTGACTGTGACATAAACGATGTGTTGGGTACATAGACTATAAATGTCCAGCACCAAATAAGAAATCTGGGTGTAATTTTTGACTCTGCTCTAATGTTTGATAAACAGATAAAACGTGTGGTAAAGGGTTGCTTTTTTCAGTTGAGGACTATTGCAAAAATGAAATCTTTTTTGTCTGTTTCTGACCTTGAGATAGTGATTCATGCATTTATCTCCTCCCGTTTGGACTACTGTAATGCAATTTATTTGGGAGTGAGCCAATCTCTTATTTCAAAAATGCAATTGGTCCAAAATGCAGCTGCGAGGCTCCTCACTAGTACAAAGAAAAGGGAGCATATTACTCCAGTCTTGGAAAAGCTGCATTGGCTTCTGGTTAAATATCAGATTCAGTACAAGGTGTTGCTGTACGTTTTTAAAGCTGTCCATAATAAAGCCCCAGGATATATTACGGACTTGATTCACATGAACTCGGGTAGACCTCAAAGATCATTTAATTGCTTATTGCTTTCAGTTCCGAAAGCTCGCCTGAAAATCAAAGGGGATCGCGCATTTTCGGTCGCCGGCCCAAGACTATGGAATACCCTTCCACCTGACATCAGATCCGCACCCTCGGTTGATGTTTTCAAATCACACGTGAAAACATACCTGTTTTCTATTGCTTTTAATTGTTGACTTTTGTAAGATGTATTGTTTTAATTTTTCCTGTTTTCTGTTATGTTTGATCATGTTGTTATTTTCTTATTTTGTTGTGGTTGTACAGTCCTTTGGTCTACTTTGTAGTGGAAAGGGCTCTATAAAAAAGTAGATTGAGACTTGAGACTATAAAGACCTTACATAATGAAGTGTTATGTTTTTATTACCTGAGAATGAGCTATTTCTATATACTTAAACAGCGGGTCCCTTGCATGGAATTCGCCATGTTGTTTCTACAGTAGCTCTAAACGGACAAACTGCTCTACAGAGCGCGTTTCGTCAATGTGTTATCTCCTTCGGCAAAGAAGCAAAAACGTGACGACATCTTAGTTCTGCGTCAGCCACCATAGTGCTTTGAAACGGAGTGGTGGAGTGAGCAGTTGGTTGCAATTTGCAACCCCCACCGCTAGATGCCGCTAAATTTCATACATAAATTTTATGCACCACATAAACAACATAGAAAATGTGATTTTCACCACAGGGGGACTTGAACTTCATTAAGGTATAATAACCTTAACCAAATATTAAGTCTGACCTGAGCAATAACATACAAATGCTATTCTCATCCGCTAAGACATTGCAATTTCTAAAGCAGAAGGAATATCATAACATGAGGAAAATAGATTGCAATGTTATTTTGGTAGCACTTTATTTTACAGTCCTATTCCACATGTACATACATATTATGCATATGTAATTACTGGGCATTCATACTGCATTATTATTTTTAATGTTATATTTATAGTTGTTGAATTGTGAATGATGACATTTTTACTGTTACTGACTAGTGGAAATAAGGCAAATGCTAATGCACCACTGATACATTTCTATTGTTATGGCAAATGTAATTATGATGTCACAACACCAACAGTGCTTTAACATTAACACAGCCATGATGGCCATTTTCAATAATGGCTTATAAAATAAATATAATCATGATTTAATGACAATATTGGTATGTAATTTAACACTTGATACTTAATGAGTTATGATGCTGTAATGGTCACCTTAAGACTGAAATTATGGATGATTATAGCAATTTACTACATTTTTGTCCCTGACTTTCCTGTAGCTCAGTGGTTAGAGCATGCCGCTAGCAATGCCAAGGTCATGGGTTCGATCCCAGGGATTGCACGTACTCTGATACAAATGTATAATATAATGCAATGTAAGTCGCTTTGGATAAAAGCGTCTGCCAAATGCGTAAATGTAAAATGTAATGTTATTTGAATATTTTCCAAACATTAAGTTCTCAATGGTTCCATTAGCAGATAATAAACAAACCTCATGAAGACTGTTGAAATAACATGACAGTCACTACAATGATAAAAGTGATAAACACTTACCCTGGAGAGCCCTTCATATTTATCTCTCTGTGTGTTCTTCAGCCATTCCATTAGTTTGGCGTATCGGAGAAGATCTCTGTGTAGTGGGCTGTGTTTGGGTAAAGTCAGCTCAGCTGTGTGTTGTGCTAGTGTATTGCTCTGATCATGACCCTACACACACAAACAGAGACAAACAAAGTTAACAGAGTTAAGGTTTTACACAACAGTGGTCAATGCACGCAGGTTTCTGAGTCAGTAATAAGGAAAATGCACACAAGCTGTCACACCCACACAAAGGGTTGCTGTTATATTCCAGTGACACTGAGCTCAGACAGTTATTAGTGGGGCAAAATGTCCATTTGCATTTTATAATCAAGCTGAATGAGTCCATGAACGCTGCAACAAAACTAACAGTAGCGTTTTGGGAGCTATTCTCCCATTCAGGCAGTTCCTTCCAGATGCATCTACGGTACGGAACATCCAAGATCAAAAAAGCAAACACTACGGGAACTGCATGCCGACCAGGCCATCTTCTCACGAGCACCCATAAATCCATCGAAGAGTTAGCAAAACAAGGCAATGATGAGCCCCCCTTGGTTTTAAGGGGGGAAACCAAGAGCTTACATCATGATGTTTATGAGTAGGAGGTTTATGTAGAAGAATCAAACATCTTAGTATCCTAAAATGAAAACATTTGGTTTACTTTATCATGGGCATGCCTAAACTGAACGGTTCCATGGAAACAGAAGCGTGTTAATGAGACAGTAAGCTAGGGAGATGAACTGCGTGATCGTTACGGTGGGCGGGGCAAACAGGGTGCTGGAGTGGGCGTACTCACAGGGAGTGACAGACAGGACGACCTATAGAATTGAGGGATGGTCATTTTGAAGTGACTGAAGTGGTTGAACTGACAGAGGAACAGACAGCACAGTGAAACAAAGTGGAAAAGACCGGTGTCCAATAGGAAACAGGAAGACAGAAGAAAGAACCAATCACAGACAGAGGAAGATTAAGGGACAGCTGATATAAAAATTGAAATGTGTAATAGTTTTTTGAGTGTGTGTGTGTGTGTGTGTGTGTGTGTGTTTACCTGGTACACAAAAACATTGTTCAGGTGGTTGGTGAGACGGCGTGCAAAAGTATCTTTGAGATCAGAAAACAGACGCTGCTGCTGTTTGACTGCCAGCAACTTATCATGACCTATAGCATAAAAAAAGTGTTAAATTTAAACAGTTTGTAACAAGACATTCAAATTATTTCAGTGCAACTGATACGCAAGCACTACCTGGTTTGAGGGCCACATTCATGCACTGTGACAGAGCCTCAGAAGCGTTGATGCAGGCCTCGATACCCTTTGGAGACGACAAATCTCCTTCCTTCAAAGCCTTGATGTGCCCTTTAGATAGGTCCATGTAGTTCTATCAGGTGTGGAGAAAAAGACAACAAATAACAAAGGAATAGTACACCCTAATTTTCATTGTTTTTGTGTACTATTCCTTCAAATAGGAAGTGTAAGGGGGCGTGGTTACAGACATCAGAGATGTATCGGAATCCCTACAAGAGCAGCTAAAGTGACAGTAATTTGCTGTCATCATCTCAGCATGTGACTGCATCTAACCAAATGACCCTAAACTCACCACAAGAAACTGGATCTCATCCAGGAGTTTATCATTGTTTGTGTTGCTGATCTGGATGAGGCGGTTGCTTTGAGAGATCTGGTCCATCTGCTCCTTGACGCTTTGCAGCATCTCTTCATAACTGAGCAGTTTGCCTTCAATATTGTCCACCTCAGAAAGAGCCTGATCCAACAACTGCATCAGGATGTTCACCTGCTTCTCAGAAGCCATGATGGACTGGATGTTAGCCTGACCAGGGAAGAACAGATGAACAACTGAATAATGCAACATTATTCACATCAGCAAGAAAAAGTCATAATTATTAAAGAAATGATTTACAAAATAAACAGTTTTATCTTTGATATGAATTTTAATACGTTATATTGTCCATTATTACCTGATATGACTAACCTTGACCTTTAGATAAGTATTGTCTTCAGCTCAATGTAGATCAAGCTAATCATAAACTCTAGATTACACACAATTGAGCTATTTCACCACTACATCTAATGCTGACACAAGCGTTTCCTGCACTAGTATTTAAAAGTGATGCTGCAAAGAAATTATATTTTAAATACAAATATGCAGTGAATTTAACAAAAGACTGGATAAAAGAAAAAAATTCAAGTGGTAGAGCATTGCTTTAGAAGCACAAAGCGTCGATTGTCGATTTGGACAAAAGCGTCCAGGAAATAATGTAAATGTAACTTATAACAATATCTAATTTGGTCATTTGTTTGCTAAAACCAGTGGTACAGAAAACGACTTAGAAAGCGCCGCCTGAACGTACCCCATCTAGGACCTGCAGCTCACGGGACAGTTTCTCAGCAAAGGCCTCGGCGTTGGAGATGGCGTACTCGCACACCTCCATCATGCTCTCAATGTCCTGCTCCTCACGAGTGTTCAGCTCCTGGTAATCATCCAGAGCATCCTCGTCTCCCCCGGCAACACTCTGACTCTCTCCGCTCGGGACCGACTCTGAAGAGGCAGATGTAGAGCGGTGATGACAACAAAGCTTCATGTAAACCACATACTCACACTTACACATAACTGATACATAAACACAATATTTATAAGTAACACTTATTATGAACAGGTACACAAATATATTCCAGATAGTGAGTGTAAAGTGTAAACTGGATAATCTGACTCATTAATGGGACCATTAGTTACGGGGAAAACAAAAACTGAGCAGGTGAATGAAAAAGGACAAACATGGAAGAAAAAGGTACAGTACAAACCTTCAGCTTTAGGAAGTTCTGGCCAGTGAGAGATTTAGAGAGAACAGCACAGATCAGGTTAAAGCATTAAGAGGCACTCAAAAAGACATACAGCAGAAACCCCAAAGAAAGAAAGAACGAAAGAACGAAAGAACGAAAGAAAGAAAGAAAGAAAGAAAGAAAGAAAGAAAGAAAGAAAGAAAGAAAGAAAGAAAGAAAGAAAGAAAGAGCATTTGCAGAAGGAAAACGTTTCAAATGTAAGTTGAACTACTGCAAAATATCTACAGTACAGTATGTACATTCTTTAGGACAATGGTTCTCAACTGGTGAGTAGTGACCCAAAATAAAATAAAATAAATTGATTTCAATGTTTGAATTGAATTAATTTAATGAAGTAATTACATATTAGAAAACGACTGATAGTTTAATAACATGCTATGGTTTTTCCTCAGCACCAGTGCCAACAGTGTGCCACACCTTCTAGCAGCTGAGGACTGACGTTTACAAACTCCAGTTTTTTTCTGAGGTAGCGCTGGTTCAGCTTCCAGATACAGGAGATGAATGAGTTCTTCTCAGCTGTGCTGCTCGCAACCCAGCGATAAACCTTCTCAAAATGAAGATCAAACTCTGGGTTGTCCTACAGGGTGATAAGAAAAATAAGAAATAAAATCCATGTGAATGTACTAATACGTCCATACAAAGTTAATCCACAGTATGTCTACAGAATGTTTTTATATTTTTTATTTCGATGGATCTGATATAAGATCTAGTCATAGCCTATGAATCCCAAATCATTGAGGTTTATTCCATTATGCCATTTAGAAATAATGTCACAGTGGAAATTTCACCTTATTGGCATCTTTGGCATCGACCTCCGTCAGGTCCCTGAGCTCCCATGCCATCTGTCTCTTATAGAAGTCTCCTTTATCCGACTTCTTCACTTTCACCACCTTTACCTGCACCGGACGCTCCGTGGTAACTACAGATGGAGCCAGAATTAATACAGGTAAGATCAACAACAAATAGATTTTTTATAAACATTACAACTTTGAGGTTTTAACAGGTATCAGCGGACTGACCTGTGGCACACAGGAAACAGTTCTTTTTCTTTTTTCCTGCCTTGCAGACATTGACAATACTCAACAGACGCTCATCATTGGGGGTAAAAATATCCCTCTGAAGGGCGTGCTTGATCGCAGTCATGATTAGTTCTGAAATTGAAAGTACAACTACATCATAGAAACCAGCACAACATATTATGTTTACCTTGATTATATTAAAGAATATGAATAATAGTAGCTATAATGAATTAATGATTCATCTACAGTGTAAAGCAAGAGTAAAAGAGACAGTTATGATGACTAGTATAAAAAGACTAGGAACTGTAGGTTAAGTTATAAACATAGTTCTTCAAAAACAAAAAAAATGAATGCAGGCAACCTACAAGAATAGTTAATTTGTCACCAAACAGCCATTAATGTCCGTATTGCAGCAACATTTTCTAAAATTGACCAAAAATAGTATTAACGCTGATTGTGCATTTGACAGATAGTGTAATTGCAAACTAATAAACGTTTCATATGAATAGGTTTTTATTATAATAATGTTATACGTTTACGTTAGATATGTTATGCACAAGGCAGCTGACACAGTAAACAGTCCAGGGGCCATTTTGGAAAGGTAATAAAGATCAGTAAAAAAATCCTTACCTTAGTTATCCGATAAACTACGAGAAATGTTAAAATGTTATGCTTTAACGCATTTACGTGTATTTGTTTTAGTATAAATGCAATTGTTTTTAGAAATCACATCAGCTGTCAGGGACCCAGCCCTGAAAGCGGCGTGAAAACGGAAACTGTAATGATGAAAGATGAACTTCCTATTTCCGGTTAAAATAATCTATAATAAAAGTCTCTCTAAACCCATGAAAATATACTGTAAGCAACAGTGGAGATATCATGGTAGAGTGATGGTTTCAGCTAGGTTATACAATTGTTTTTGTTTTTATATACTAAGACAGTGGTTTTCAAATTGTTTTGTCAGTCGAACCTCTTTGACCTAAATAATTTACTTAAAGTCCTCTCTGAGGAAGTAAATATTTCAATAATTTAATAGCACATTTGCATGTTTACCTTCAAAAACATTATTTTTTATCTGTTTTGAGGTTTTTCTTAGTAGTATTTTACATAACTATCGTTATTTCTAAACATTTCTTTGCTATTCAATTTTTTTCAGTTCAGGAAACCCCGTAGGCCTACTAAGATTGTGAACTGGTGACATTACAAATTTCTTTAAACTTATGTCACCTGTGACGGCTTTCTGCTTATCTCATATTATGAGACATAGATAAACCCATTCATGGTCCACGGTCAACAAGACAGTTCAAAGCTGAAAATGATCTGAATGAATGAAAACAGCACAACATTTTTCTTTTCAAAATTACAGTAGCCTACATAAATAACAAATGGGTTGATCTATCGTTCATTGAGCCTTTTATATAATAGCTAATGAAATGAAACTGGCTGAGAGTACAGAAAATAATGAATCAGTAGCCTAGCTATTACAGGGCCATTTTATCAGTCCAAGATATAGATGCCTATAAAACCAAAATCAGACTTTGCTGGTTTTCACTCTTCTTGACATTCTCTCAAGATGAAGTCAGAACTTCTGCTGGTGTTGGTTTTGTCTCTTTGTGTGAGCAGTAAGCCTCTGTCCAAAAAGAAAACATATAACAAGCTGCTGCTCATTTCTTTTGATGGATTCAGATGGGATTATGACCAAGATGCAGACACGCCAAACTTGGATGCGCTTGTTAAAGAGGGAGTAAAAGCAAAATACATCAATCCTCCAGCGATCACCATGACATCTCCATCACACTTTACAACTATTACTGGTAAGGACATCGACTTGTGAGTTATACAAGAATGTGTCAATATATTTTATTGAGTTTTAAAAGTTATATTCAATAACCCTGTTGTATGTGAATAATTGTATTTAAATTCTTTCTGTAGCCTATGTTTATCTGACGGAGGTGGTATACACACTAACTTAACTTTCCCTCTTGCATAGTTGAAAACTGAAATTTTCCTGAAAAAAATGTAATAGTCATTAGTTATGGAATTGTGCATCATGTAAATGAAGTTTATATACATTTTATTTGTAAATTCATACCTAACTGGGGTATGTCATGCCTCAGAATAACTAGTCTATATAATCTTTTCAAGAATGTTCAGTCTCAATATGTCTGCTTAAAGCTGCTGAGCACATACTTTTTGTCTGAGCTGTAACACCAAAGGTTATTTATAAGCAGTGTTCATAAACCAATGTCTATGCACTGTTTTATGTTATCATTTACTGTACACAGCGTGAGATAGCCTAGATAGAAATGTGGGTCCATTCACTGTAGATGAAGCCACTTCAGACTACCACAATTTATACCACATCTATTGTCAAACAGTGTTTAAATGACTGTAAGTCTGAATGTATCCTAATCTCTCATTTAGGAAGATGGATACAGGATCATGGTGTTGTCCATAACCTGATGTTTAATTCTTCCACTGGCGTGATCGTTCCTCATAAGAGAACACTAACAAAATCTGAGTGGTGGGATAATGGTGTTTTGCCCCTGTGGATAACAGCCCAGAATCAGGTGTGGAAATATTGCCTAAACCCCCCCCCAATTTTAAATTTTTGTCGTTTACTCACCCTCTTGTCATTTCAAACCTGTAGGACTTTCTTGTGCAGACAAAATAAGATATTTTGAAGAATGTTGGTAACCAAACAACATTCCCCCATTGACTTCCATTGTATGGGCACAAAACCACTGAGACATTTCTCAAAAAATCTTCTTTTGTGTCTCACAGAAAAAAAGAGTTTTGAACTACATGAGGGTATATAACAGAATTTTTATTTTTGGGCGAACTGTCCCTTTAAGAATATAATACCTTTTTTCTTTACTTTTCTTTTTTTGTTGTTGATGTTTTGTATTTCTTGTGACGATTACAAAATAAATTAGAGATTACATTTACTTTAAATGGTCCAGTTAAAAAAGAAAGTATAGCAAGCTGAGTGGAAAAACACAACATAGTGAAGAAATATAATATTTATTATTGTTCACAGTAGTGAATAGTGAACTATTCCTTATTTTCATCAATTATTTATTAATGACCACTATTATCTTTTCTAATCACATCTCTTATGTATTTTACAGGGTCTGAAAACAGCATCTTTCTTCTATCCTGGTGGTGGAGTGAATTACAGTGGGCAAGCTGTGGATCGTTCCCTTGTGGAAAGTAATGGGCACCCGGATGACAATGAAACAGAGTGGAGGCAGAACATCGACACTGTTATGAGATGGTACAGCGAAGAGGACTTTCACTTCGTCGCTCTTTACTATGGTGAACCAGACAACGTGGGCCATGCCAAAGGCCCAGAAACACCAGAGAGAAGAAAGATCATTGAACAGATCGACCGCGTTATCGGTTACCTTAGGGAGGCCATTGAGAAGAATGGTTTGACTGATCGTCTCAATGTCATTATCACTTCAGATCACGGCATGACCACTGTTAAAAAGTCGCCTGAGGTTAATGAGATCCGACTTGCCAACTACATGAGTTTTTTCAACCTATCTGAGTTCGAGTTGCTTGACTACGGTGGGTTTGGGATGATCACACCTAAAGAGGGGAAAGAGCAGGAGATTTATGATGCCCTGAAGAATGCACATCCAAATCTCAGAGTCTATAAGAAAGAAGAGATTCCAGGACAATTTCACATTGCCAAAAATCAGAGAATTCAGCCTATTGTTCTATTTGCAGACCTGGGTTTTAATCTGAACTCGGTAGGTTTATTTGGAAATAAATGTAAGTCATTATAAACTTATATATTCTTCTATCCAAAAGTTTTTTTTTCTGTTTTCACAGAGGATCATTTTGTATATCAACAAAGGAGATCATGGATTCAGTAATCACGAAATGGATATGAAAATGATCTTTCGAGCGTTTGGTCCAGACTTGAGGAAGAATTTCTTGGCTGAGCCGTTTGACAGTGTCAGCATCTATCCATTGATGTGCAAGCTGTTGGGTGTCACTCCAGAACCAAACAATGGAAGTTTCAGCGACACCACAGGCATGTTAGTGGATGCCTTTGATGCTGGTAAGCATTTGATAAAACATTTTGACTTCATATTTGATTTAACAGCCCGTAAATTAATATTTCCAAAAGAAAATGAAGGTATTATAAGAAATTCTATTTTTAATGATTAACAATGAAAGACAGCAATTATGAACTCATTTTTATTATTTCAAAGCTTTTTAGTCTCTTAACAAATGTATTCTGTAACTAACTAATGATATTATCTTTATTTTCAGGTGAAAGAATCAAAGTGTCTTTTACTCTTTTTACTCTGATCATAATTATCTTAACCGTCATCTGAAGTCAATTGTCAAGACTGCTGGATAGGTTGTATCAATCAATAATCCTTCATAAAATATAGTGGATTAAACTCAGAAAAAAGTCTGAATGCATTTTTAACTACTACACTTTAATCTCACATAATGACCACTAAAATATTTTTTTCTTTTAACGAATGTCATGTGATAACTGAATATTCATTTTCATATTTATTTTATTAGGTTAAATAATACAAGTAAAAAAAGGGTTCAATTGGAAGTTTGTTTTTATTGGGCAGACATGTACAATATGCAATGGCAGTCAAATAAAATACAGCAAACACAAAGCATGCTCACAATAATCACCAAAGTGTAAAAAAAATCAATTTGTGAAAACTGGTTTGTGTTTCACATACAATTGTGAATATAAAAAATTTGATTTTCTGATATACTGAATTATGGATGCAAGTTTCAATAAAAATCTCTTATTCTAAATTGTCCACTCCCTTTAAGTGCATTTAAAGAATAAATACACATTACTTTATATTTAGAGTACTGAATATAAACACAAGCACACACAATGTGATCAATACAACATATTGTACACGGTATAATATACACAACATATATATATATATATATATATTTTCTGCATTATATACATTCAATGCACAAAGTATTTCAGAGAATTTCAGTGGCAGAATGTTTTGGATTGTGTCCTTGATTATTTGTTTAATATGTACATTACATAAAGTTATAAAAATACAATCTTGAAGCATACAAAAACAGTTTTTGTTCTTTATCAAAACTTAAGCACTATACATTTCTGGATAAGTTTACCAAGAAATAGCCAAAATTTAGACATTTGTTTGTAAATGCATCTTGAAGGCATTGCATGAAACTGAAATGAGTAAATGGTCCCTTTTTTTAAATGTTCATTTTTTGGTTATATTGCCCTTTAAAGTGGTTTAAAGTCCTTTAAACAATATCAGACTAACATCCTTACTTGCTTATCATCATTAAATAAGAGTGAAGTTCACAAATTTAAAACTATATACCAAAGGAACATTTTTGGTAAAAATCATTTTTCTTGCAACATATACAACAGAAACAAAACATAAAACAAGTCGGGCATTTCTGACACCACCTTCTTTCCGAACATCCTCCCAGCTCATCAACATAAAAAGGGAGATGCAAATGTTACAAAACTAAAGTCAATCTGCTACCAGCACAAAGGTAAACATCATCAGTGCCAGTCTTCATCCTGCTCATCCTCTGGCTCTATAGAGCTCTCCTCAGCTCCACTGCTCTCTCCCTGCGCTCCTTCTGCCTGTGCCTCCAGTGCCCTCTGTCTCGCTGTAGCTGCCGCCCGCTCCTCTTCCTCTCTCTGGCGCAGTGCTGCAGCCTTCTTCTCCTGCTCAGCATGACTCTTCATGTGAGCGCTGCGGCTTTTTACTTTATAAAACACCCTACACATACATAAAACACATTAGAGCGTATTACAGGGAACACAGACAAACTTTCAATAGCAGAAATTCAAGCTCACTCACCTAGTGCACTTCTTACACGGGAAAATACCTTCTGGCTCTCCCTGACTTTTGTTGCCTGTGGAGGCTCTGCTCTTCTTCCCTGCGCTGTCAGGGCGAGGTTTCTGAGGTGCAGGGGAAGGAGTCTTAAAGGCAGGTTGAACCGTTGGCTTCAGGCCAGAATTGTCCTCCACACAACTGTTCTTCTGCTCCTCGTGAGCTGAGTCTGCCCTCTGCTGGACCAAGGTGTAAAGACAAAAATTGAAACAGATTTACATGGTTATATGGTTATGGTTATTAAGTCATTACCTGGTTATTTGGTCATTTAATACTCACATTCTCATTGGCTTGATGTGTTTTAGACACATCTTTTGAACTGTCGTTCGCATTGTCTTGTGTTGCGTCCTGTTGTCTATTATCATTTCCTTCCTCCTGCTGTTCTTGTTTGATCTGTATTAGAAAAAAATAACAGACAGATAATACACATTTATGAATTTGAATCATGGCGGTAACTATGACTATCACTCAAGTGTTATTTTGTACATATTCATTTTCTATTTTCATATATAAATACAATGGGGTCTAAAATGTGGGGAGCATGCTATCATTAACACAAAAGATCAAATAGTAGAAGTCTTAACACCTTTGAACAAGTATTTACAAACAGTAAGCAATAAAAGCCTTTACCAAAGGTATGCTCTCCTCTGGGTCTAAAGGTCCATATATAAGAGACCCATTGCGAGCAACCTTCACTTGTTTCTTATAGGTGTAGTAAAACTCCACACATTGGGCCACTGTCTTACTCCTCACCTGCCAAAACAGCCACACAAACATGTTATTTAAGATGGACGTCAATTATTTTCTTTAAATTGCTAAATAGTAATAATAAATACTTTGGGGAGGAATAGTGATTATTTTTGTGATGTCATAACAAAAGTCTTTCTCTGGGAAAAATTAACCCTCAGGCTCAATTTTAAAAGGGGTCATCAACCATTTTTTTAATAAATATAAAGATTTTCATGGCCATTTCCCGCCCTCTTTTTTGACACTGGCTGAAGTGCAGTTTTGCTGTCAGGTCCATTATAATCTACATTGTTCCATTTTTACTTTTCTCCCATTTTCATACACGCACAGACATTTTGAAAGAATATGGGCCGAACCAAAAATAGGACACCACCTCTTACTGAACTTAAATTTCTAGAAACATTGACCAGTTTTGTCAAATGTAAAGTACATCTAAATTTAAATAATCTCAAATACATAATCATTTAAATGATTTGAATAAGATTTTTTTTAACTAGAGGGAGACATAAGCCCATGAAAGCAAAGGGGCAGGGGCTGATTTTTAATTGTAAGACCATTTAAGAAAAAAACAAGCTGCCTACCAGCTTCTGTACCAAGAAGAAATCTTTCCTGTAAGCAGAAATTCCCTTGTTGAAGTATTGTTTTTCGTCCACAGTCCAACAGTCTGACCCTGTTGAAATGTAACACATGAATCTCTTTCTACCCACTATAAAGCATTACAGATAACATTACAATCTCTAAATAAAACGCTCATGACTAGAAATATTTGGCCATCAACATCATACAGTATCCTGAAAAGTTTTGCAAGTTCTGTTCTAAGTGATGTTTTACCTGCATAACGGTAATTGGCCAAATGGTGGTTTGCAGAGAAGACAGGATTCTCCAATAACATCATCTCTAGTGTTGCCTACAAGGACACAAATACATTTGTGGTTTCTCTGTCTCCATAAAAGAATGTACTTTGAGACCAACTATCAATCACAAACTGGAAAAACCTCAAATAAATGCAATTTATCATACCAATGAACATGAAACCATACCATGACCTTTATGATGATACTCTTGTATAGACCGTTTCATCGGACACGCGCGCGCCTGACCCCCAATTAATTTCCGGTTTGTGTTTGGCTAGTGTCTAATAATATAACTATTTATATTTTATTTAATTGATGTTAATATTAATTTGTATTATTATTTTACTGTATAATAATTGTATTAAATAAACGATTTGTTGAATTTTGTTGTGTGTTCATTTGATTAAATAAACAATTTGTTGAATGGGTCCTGTAGTTTTGACGCATTTAAAGAAACCATATGGTACTAGCAGTTGAGCTTGGTATCGGAGTCTAAATTCAAAATGTTGAAGGGACAAGTTACGGTTCTTCGCGGTTTCTTTTTATTGTTATCAGAAACAACCTACAGGCACTCTATTGTTTGTGAATGTGTACCGGAAGTTCAATTGGGGTCACAAAAGTGAGCATGCGCAGTAACGTTTGTTTATGTTGTTAAGATGAAACCAGAGAGCTGTGCTCACCATGACATCACCCCTGCACTCATGCAGACAGTGCATCGCTAGCTCTGTGTTGGTTCCTCCTCCAAACAGGACACTGGAGCACACCAGATTCATCACGTCATCAACTGGAAAACAACAAGGATTGGAATGAGTTTGTCTGTGTTAAGGCACGTCTGAAGTTAATGTTTGTCACATCCCGTCCACTAAGATGCCTTAAAGGGACAGTTTACAAGGTTGTTTCAAATCTGTAAATGTCTTTGGTAAAACTTTACTTAAAGCATATATGTATAATGCATTTTAAAAGTAGTTTTAATGTATTAATTATGCCTTGTAATGCACCTTCTTTTGTGTTCAACAGAACAAATACATTTATAAAGCAATTTTCCCTATGGTAGTCAATGGTGGCCAAGAACTGTTCGTTTACAAGCATTCTTCCAAATATCATCTATAAGAAATGTATACAGATCTGGAACAACTTGATGGTGAGTAAATGATGACAGAATTTACATTTTTGGGAGAACTGTTCCTTTAATTTGCTTAAGCATAGATGCATCCTTCACTGCCTCAAACAGTTCAGCAGCTGGTGAGGACGGACATATTTTTTTCACAACAGCAACATACACAAGACATGATGTTATGGTGCATTGAATGTCTGAAATTGTTTTTCTTAAGAGGTCCCATCATTAAAAAAGCTGTCTGGGTGTTTGAGCTGCAACACAGCTACATTCAGTCTGGGACACAATCATCAAAGACGGTCAAAACAATTTACCTCTAGCATCCAGGGAGGGTGTAGAATCAGTCTCTGATAATGGAAGCCAAACCAAAGTGGCTTTGTCTTGGTCCTTTTGGGAGCTGGTCTGATCCTGCAGTTCTGGAATCTCAGCTTGATACCGAGAACCGATGTTAATGCGACTAAAAATAAAAGAGAAAAAAACAGCATTAGCCAAAATACAAAAACAGTGGACAGTGATTTTGTAAACAGTTATTTTAAAGAAGTCAGTGCTCACGGTTCAAGGCTGACAGGCGTTGCTTCTCCAATAAGCTGGGGTGCAGGAGGAGTGATATCAGAGCTGACTGAAATACAATGTTTAAAAATTAAAAACAGCAGAACTCCCAACCTGATCTCACTGGAAGTAACTATTTTAGGAGGTGGCTACTTTGTATGAATTTTTACTATGTGAATCATAAAAAAATGCACGATTATTAGAAATAAAGAAACACTGAAGCCCCTCCCCTAACCCCACCCCTAAACCTAATGTCAATGGTGCTAAAGCAAATTGTACTAAAATGTACAAATAAGATTGTAAACATTTATATTAATAGTTACAATTTCCCATGAGATTGTCTTGGAACTCCTGATCTAAACCAGGAATTAAGGACTATTAATAAAAAGTGAACAAAAACAAAAATACAACTTTTAGATCTAAAAGTAATGTGAAACTCACTTGAACGCAGCAAACTTCTTGCGGCGCTCCGTGGTGTGGGTGGCAGGACCTGGCTGCCCGCTGCCATGGAGGACAGGACGGCAGAAAAGTAGAGCCCAGAACCTTCACGCACAGGTGAAAGAATGGGCGGAGGAGTGTACGGTGGGATGATGCTCGCATGCTCAGGTAGACGAACTGGGGAGCGCAGGTTGCTTTGATAGGGGGTGATGCTGGAGTAGACAGAAGGGGCGATGAAAGTGAACGGTTTGGGAGGAGGTATGACCAGGGGTTCCGGCCGCGGGCGACGCCTGGATTTGTCTTCTTGCCCCTTGCCCTGAATCCAATATAAGTGACAGAAAGTTCCTCCATCTTTAATAATTTTAACAAAAGCATGTAAATCATTTGAGAACAATTTGAGATTACTTGTGCACCTGGATGAAGTTCTCAGATGCCGAGTTCTTTAATGAATGCCGGCGTACTACGATAACCGAGGGTTTACGCTCAGGCTGGTTCTGTAGTTGAGGAGTCTCAGAGGGATGTCGCACATCATCCGGGCGTGCCCAGGTGCCGGGGCCTTCCATCTGAGTTTGGCCTTTAGAAACGGGCACAGAGACGGGCATGACAAGGGGGACCATACCAGCTGGTCTAGCAGAGGCATTCTCCTCACTCTATTAACAGAAGATAAAAGAGACAGAATGTATAAAATGGAAATGTAATAAAAAGGTGTGGAGAAAATTTTTTATATACCTAAAAAATATTATTTATGTTAATGTTTCTTGTGCCTTGTAATTTTCATAGTTTTCTTACAACACTCTAATTCTATATGATTATAACAATAGTTGCTCGCCTGTCATGTCGCAAGCATTGTAGATTGGTTGCTATTGTATAATATACAAACGTAACTATGCGCAAGAAACCTGCAGACACGATGAACACCATTAACTTAAAGCACCTTTACATTCATTTACATAATATATCATTTTCTTACAAATGTGCTTCAATTTCCAAAGAGAGATATTTTGAAGAATTAATTCATACCATACGCTTTTTTTGTGCAAGGCTTGGATCTGATACGTGTTAGCAAACAGGGCTTGGTAAATCGGCCCCTCCCAAGTTCAACTGAATGGATTTGTACAGAGTGTGGAATGTGTAGGTGTGTGGACATGCAGCTGCTTACCAGACTGCTTTTCAGTGCTAAATAATTCAACTGTACTGCACATCGTACAGTATATGACCAGGGTAGCCATAGGGCAAACACTGCTGTGAGCCGAGTTTGTATTTATTAGTTTGATTAGATAATAAAAGGTGGTTCTGCTTGATAATAGAACCAGCAGTGGACTTTTTTAAATTTTGTGCTGTTTCATAAGGTGCTTTAAACAACAAAACAACTTAGGAAACCAAAGCAGTAGATGTAAAGTTTAGGTTATTTGCTAAAATATGTAGGATCGACTTGTGAATAGAACAGACTTGTGT
This sequence comes from Triplophysa rosa, assembly GCF_024868665.1. Taxonomy (NCBI): domain Eukaryota; kingdom Metazoa; phylum Chordata; class Actinopteri; order Cypriniformes; family Nemacheilidae; genus Triplophysa; species Triplophysa rosa. Next base: position 11,470,711 of record NC_079904.1, on the reverse strand, counting down.
ATAGATTGACTAGTTCTCGCCATGGATGTAGCCTTAGATGCTGGAATGGCATCAAGAATGAAACAATAAATAAATAAAATATGTAAATTGTAAGTAATTTAAAAAACTTCAAACCCACATTTTCATAGCTACAATTTAATGGTTATGTATGAATTCGTTTTTTATTTAAAACTGAATATATTAGACTTTTTAATTCTTATATGGTGAGAGTCAAATTAACAAAATAAAATAAAATAGGGTTTTCTAAAAACCTAAATTTTGACTTACTTCTTTAAAAACCTCTTCCAACGTCTCAGTCACAGTGGAATAAAATGTCCAGTAAAATATATTTTATAGACAGAGAATTTTCAATAGTAAAAAGTCCTCAGTCATCTTATATAAAGGACTTGATACGATAGACTTCATACAGACATCCAGAATAATCTCACACACTCACATTTGCTGGTAAAAACTCCATCTCTGAAGCCTTTTGCGCTAACGTCTCCAGGTTGATCTCTTTTGAGGCTCTCCGCCGTCTCTGGGTGCTTTGGATGACACCCACTGGAGGACCCCGGACTCCGGCCACTCCTCCATTTTGGGCAGAAACACTGTCCCTAGATGTCTGGTTTTCTTCCGGACTGACACCATCTTTGGATAGGCGGCGCGAGCGGCGAGGGAGGACCTGACGTTTGCTTTGGGCCTCCTGCGGTTCTGGAATTGTCTTTGCAGGACCAGAATCCTGGAAATTAGATGCCTGAGGAATTGGATGCTGTGGAGCAGGAGTTTGAGAGACAGTAAGCGGGGTCTGATGAGATAATGGACTCGATTTGATATTCCCCTGGGCACTGTCAGTGTGTTGTTTGCCTCGCTGGGTTTCTTGCGATGGTATAGATTCTGGTTGACGAAGCCCTTGTGCGTGCTGCTGCAGCTGCATCTGTTGCTGCAGCTGTTCCTGCATTTTCTGCTGCTGGTGGTATTGCTGTTGCATGTGTTGCAGCCGTTGTTGCTGCTGAATTTGGTGTTGCTGTTGTTGGAACTGACGCATTTGGAGCTGCATCTGATGCTGGTGATGCAGCTGCTGCTGCTGTTGCAACTGCAACACTTGCTGTTGCGTTTTTGGTTTCTCTACGTAATTCATATTTAAAGATGCATTGTTGCCTTGGTAAACTTGATGGAAGCCAGGTGCCTGGGGTTGCTTGGCATTTCCAAATGCCAATTGGAAGGGTTGCAGAGTGGGGTCCGGCATGTCGTGATGCATGCTTTGAGGTGGATATTGGAGATCCGCAGGCCTGTGGCCCTGTTGGAGGGCCTGAAACTGAGCATGGTGCATTGCTGCCATTGCGTGATGATCCCACTCCTGCCCGGGAACTTGTGAGGTATCTGGGTAAGACTGCGAAGATGCCGGGGAAAGCTTTTCTAACTTTAAAGCCTCCATCTCATGACCCGCCTTGTGAAAAGCTCTAGGGTCATCCACACCACTAAGAGAAGGGCCAAAGTTTGGCGTCCACTTGGTCATGTTTGGAAGGCCCTGAAACCAAGCTGAGGTCTGCACTGGATCCTGATGCACCCACTTGACCGATCCAGCCTGCTGAAAATGTCCTCGGACCTGATATCCTTTATCAGATTTGAAAACGTTAGAGCCTTGGACCTCAGGGCTGGAATCCACGACGCCCCCTGGAGTGTTGTGAGTTTGCTCCATGCCAGGAGCTCCCACACTGTAAAACATTTCTCCCGAATGTTGCATTGATTCATTCATGGCTTCAACATTCTGCTTGCTAATACTGTTTATGGTTCCCCTCTGATGTGGCGAGAGACTCATGGCAATGCTGGGACACTACAGAACAACAAAAAACAATGACAATCTGGTCAATCACAACTTCCGTATGAAGGGTTAGGTGGGCACGTTTCCATACATATACCATACACGTGTCCTATGGTGTGACATAGCAATAATTTAGAAAACAAACTGTTAATAATATATATTTAAATCTATACTATAAAATAGCATAAGAAAGATTTATATTCATTGTTAGTTTTTTCTAAATGTTTGCTGTCATACCACAGGACACACTGTATATTTGTCAACTACCCTCTTGGGTTTACTACAGTAACCACATTTTAATGGTATTTGTAGTAAAACCATAGTAACCTCAATTTATCATTGTCTTTCTGCAATAAATAGTTTAACCTTAAAATATGTAGTAACACTATGGCAATACAAATGTTAATCAATCAGCCAAAATGTACTATAGAGAAACCATTGACATTGTTCATTTTTTTTAAAGAATATTTTTATTATATTCCTAAAATGAAGTTATGCGTAAAGTTGCACGAATGACAGGACACTATCCGCACACTATACACTCCATGCTCTGTGCATGGCTATAGAGATCTACAACCAGGAAACCTCACATACACACAAATGCAGAAGGCCACGGCAGACACCACGGGAGGGGCATGAAAAGTGCAATGCAAGACAACAAGAATTACAGGAAGTGAAGAGGGAAAGGGAGAGAGCGAGAGAGAAGGGGAGTGCGTGTAGGAGAGAGAGAGAACAAGCAGAACTACTTTTCTATCCAATGATGACCCCTCCCAAACCAGCCTCTTGTCAACGATGAAAAAGTAGTTACAACAACAAAATACGTTCATATATAAGCAATGTTGCACAAGCAAATCACCTTCCGCACTTCCCTGTTTGTAAACGGAGTAATCTTGCACTTCTGTGATCTTTGCTCTTTTACGTGTCTTGAACGGTCGCTGTAATGAAAACAGACTGTAGAGTACTTACCCTGTTGCAGTGTGGTACTGACGTTTTCTTTAGTATTCAAGTTCAGATGACAGCAGCCAGTTGTTTGAAAAAGATCCAACCCTGGGCAAAGTCAACAGCGTGTACGATCATATCTACACACCGCGAACTGCCTGTCGTTAACGCCAAGACGTAGATGCGCGAACTGAATACCTCCTGTATATGAAAATCGCATGTTGTAATCACCCAGAGGCCTTTCTACGCGCAGACTGACAGATCTGACAACTTTTGAATCCAGACGGATATGAACTCCAAATGTAGTCGGCCAAATTAGTTTCCGTTCACATTCTGCTGTTTAGGCGGAGATTTGTTGATGCTGTTTGCAGACTCTCTAAAGTTCGCGGATCTTCTCGAAAAATAGTCAATCCATTAAAGTTATTTATCAAAACAATAGTTGGCGCCGCCGCAGCCAATCGGCGTGCTTCAGATTGAAGGCGAGGCGACAGAAGGCGCAAATGCGCAACTTGTGATTGGATGAAGGAAGTTCTTGCGCACTGCTGGAATGGAATGTGTAATATTGAATTATTGATATCGTATGAGATAGAGGTGCCATTTCATACAGTAATTACATCACAGTTTCACTATTACGGGGTGTAATACAAGGTGCGTTGTCGGTGTAACGTTAGTAATATTCAATAAAAAAAAACCACACACAAAATACACATCTGGGTTTTCTGTAATTTCGGGGAACACATTAGGGGCGGTTTCCCGGACAAGGATTATTTTAAACCAGGACTATGCCTTAATTAAATTACGATATTAAAGTCAATTAAAAAAACTTTACTTTACAAAAAACATTACTGGTGTGCATCTTGAGACAACACAATCACACTGATAGATTTTAAGATATGTCAATGTAAGATGTTTTCGATCAAGACACCTCTAACATTTAAATTAGACTGGGACTAGTCTTAAACCCTGTCCGGGAAACCGCCCCTATAGTCTAAAATAAAAGATGAATTAAAGCCGCAATCCTTGAACGATAAAGAACGTGCAGTTGTGTAATTAAAGCCACGTGTTTGTTCCAAGCTAAAGTCTATCTAATATTGTAATATTATTTATTATTTCGCTCTACTGCAAGAAAAAAACGTGGTCGGTCTAAAGAACAGTATCTACAAAATTCCCTATTTGTGCCACATTCAAGTCATTGTTATTTATTTCCTTATTATTTGCAATCTACTGTCATTCATTGTTGTTTTATATCACTATTATAAAATATTTACTGCTCCAGTTCTTTAACATAAGGCTTGATTGCTTATCCGATTCATATGTCATATTAGGACAAAATATCTTCACACTTTAGAGATGAAAATCTGCGGAAAATAATAACGTCAGCTGATAGCGTCACGTGGTCGCTGTCATGTGATTTGCATACAGGCTCCACAGATTAGCTGAAGTCATCAGAGAGAGAGAGAGAGAGAGAGAGAGAGAGAGAGAGAGAGAGAGAAAACTCAAGACATCTGAAGCGTCTGATGTTCACGATCACTCAGTCCCACTCATCATGTCTTGGACAAAATATCAGCTCTTTCTCGCCGGTCTGATGCTCACCACGGGCTCTCTTAACACGCTATCCGCGAAGTAAGCCTTCTCGCTATATATTGGGTTTGTTTACATGTGCTTTTTGCCTGTTTTTGTTTGTTGACTCCACTTTTTCACCTGTAAGTGAGTAAGGCAGGCACATATGTATGCTCTCTTCATTAAAGCTAAAATACACTACAAGACTTTTGCTCAGATTTTGCCCATATTTTCAGTCTGGACTTGTTGCAGAAAGTCTGTGCCAGTCTGCAGATATGATCAGTTTGTGTGTTTCTATCTGAAACTTTCAAAAAGTCTGCAAGTGTATGTCTAGTTTTAAAAAAATCTGTTCAGATTTTAAAAGTCTTGTAGTGTATTCAGCCATTACACGACCTTTTATTGTTAAATACATTTAAATAGACATGTTTTTGGTACTGAAACATTAAAACACTTTATTGTTTACTCAAATTTGTATGTGTAGAACATATGACATGACTTGACTCACGTGCAATTGTGATTATCTGACAAGTCGTGACATGCTAGACCTGCACCATCAGCATTTTGCAACAAAAATAGTATGACTGTTAGTCAGTCCAGATTGTGACATTTAGCAATTTGCAGTAGGCATCAAATCTTGTTGTCCATCAAAACAAGAAAACGGCTACAAATGTTTCAAAGTACATATCCTTGTAATGTGACACAATTTTGTGTTTTATACCCAAGCTTTCTTTCTAGACAGAGGAAATGTGATATCACATTTAATATCATATCTGCTCATAATCTGACATGAATGAAAGTGTTTAACATATTTTTGTATCAAACTTGAACAAGAGATGTAATATTACCGTGTTTATAGTCATAATCTCTCTCCTTATGTCAGTCATGCTTTTCTTGGCTGTAAAAATGAATTATTGCACAAACAGTCAGTTACTTGTTACTGTTACTTCCAGCTGAAAACCAGAGATGTTAAATAAAAAACAGAACAAAATGTTTATAACATACATTTAGGTAAAGTTGTATTATTATAAACATTAATAACAGATATCTCATTTAATATCCTAGATGGGCTGATATGTTCTCTGCACCTGGATGTAAGGGGTCTCCAGAACATACCTTCTCACATCCCTTTGTACAGGTAATTATTTTTATCTGTTCTTTCCAAGGCAACAATACACATGTCAAACTTCCCTCTCAGCACATTTAGTCTGAAGTTCTGAAAAAAAAGAGAACTGAGAATATGTCTATATTACATCTTCACATAAGAGAACTAGTTTTGACTCACTCAGTTTCCTTCACTTCATGTCACTTTTCCCTTTCTCTGCCTCTATTCTTCCATACTCACGAATATCCTCTTTTGTTTGGCTAATTTTATTTATTTTTTTTCACCCCTCCAGGCTGTAGGAATGTTTTTAGGAGAGCTGTCCTGCCTGGTGGTGTTCCACATCCTCCTTTGTCATGATCGACGCAGACCTGAACCCTCTATGGACCCAGGCCAAAATTTCAGCCCCCTCCTTTTTCTCCCCCCTGCCCTTTGTGACATGATTGGGACGTCTATCATGTATATTGGTGAGTAATCCCGCAAAGCACAGTATGTTGTAGTCATAGTCTATACATTGAAGGCATGTGTAGGAAGTTCCATGGTTGGGTTGTAATAAAACTTTCCTCTTGCTTTGTGTGTCTAGCTCTTAACATGACCAGCGCATCCAGTTTCCAGATGTTGAGAGGTGCTGTGATCATCTTCACTGGACTTCTGTCTGTATCATTCTTGGGACGACGACTGGAGCCCAGCCAGTGGATTGGGATCCTAGTCACGATCCTTGGTCTGGTGGTGGTTGGACTGGCTGACTTTGTGAGCGGCCATGGAGATGACAGTCACAAGCTCAGTGAGGTCATCACAGGTAATGAATGCTGAATGTTTTTAATCATGTAAGTATAGTGGTTGTTCAAAATAAACTTTGGGGAAATAAAACAATCAGATTGAGGATAATAAAGGAGTTTACTTGTCATTACAAATCCTGTCATCTCAGACATGAGCTGTTTATCACAGTATTTTTATTTCTGTGTTGCTTGATTGTTTCTTACAGTCTGATAGGGCTTATGGTTATTTGATCTTTGTGTTATAGGAGATCTTTTGATCATCATGGCACAGATTATTGTGGCAGTCCAGATGGTCCTGGAGGAGAAGTTTGTTTACAAACACAACGTACATCCCCTAAAGGCTGTTGGGACTGAGGGTAAAAAGTCATTTTAATCATTTGTCATATAATGTGATATTAGCCAGGGACCATGTTTGTCTATTGTCTATTGATGCTGAATAATAATAGTCACATTAAGGTAAATCTAGTTAAAAGTGAACATAGAAAAACATTCCAAAAACTAGAATTTTGAATTATAAAGTTCAAAATGTAAATGTGATATTTTACATTTATTCATTCGGTCTCTTTCTATCAGGTTTTTTTGGATTTGTCATCCTCTCTCTCCTCCTCATTCCGATGTTCTATATCCACGTTGGCAATTTTGGCGATAACCCACGTCAGGTCCTCGAGGACGCGTTGGATGCTTTCTGTCAGATTGGCCACAAGCCTCTCATCTTGCTGGCACTGCTGGGCAACACCGTGAGCATCGCCTTCTTCAACTTTGCGGGCATCAGCGTCACCAAGGAAATTAGCGCCACCACACGTATGGTGCTGGACAGTCTGCGTACTCTAGTCATATGGGTTGTGAGTTTGGCGCTCGGTTGGGAGAAATTCCTCGGCCTGCAGATCCTGGGCTTCATTATTCTTCTTGTGGGTACGGCGCTGTACAATGGACTCCACAAGCCTTTGATGGCCAAGCTGCCATGCTGCTCTGGACCGCAGAGAGCAGAAGAGGAGGATGTGCCAGAAAGAGAGGGACTTCTTGGTAGACAGGACAGCTAATACTGGACAGTGAAGAAATGCTGGCCATGTGTGTTAAGACATTGGGGGCCCTTGTGGTTTGCTCCGTTTTAACCTATTTTACGCACAAAAATGAAGTGAATTGTAGTAATTAGTCTTTCTCTGTCAAATCAGATGGCAGAAACAGCATGAGTCAATCACATATTGGTATTTTTGAGCCAAAGCTCTTTACCGTACCGCTACTTATTATTAACACATTTTCAGGGTGTCTTTCAACTGTAAAAATAAGTGATGCTTAGATTTTAAAAATGGATTTACAGTCAAATCATTACTTTTAAAAAGGGATGGAAGTATTTTTTATAACAATTATACTGAACAGGATGTGGTATTTAATTTAGTTTTAGTCAGTTTTATTTTTTTTTTTTTAATTGTTTTAGAAACCATTAGCTTTTCATATAATTTGCTGCTGTTGGGAGTACATGCCCTATTATTTTCGACGGGTATTGTGTACCGACATCCTAGTCGTTTGAGGATTGTTCTATTTGTTGTAAATTAACAAATGCCAGTTTAAAAATACCAGGTTTCATTTTTACATGGTAGGATGTGAAGAATCACAAAACATTTTTGTCTATTTTAATTCTGTAAATTTCTCACACATTCTCTTTAAAAGCATTTGTGCATGCATTTTTTGTTACATTTCATGGATGTGGAAAGACTGTTCATTTTTTCACTAAATGTTGGTACTAAGAGAATGCATGTATGCCATTCATTTTATTATACATGTGTAACAAAGACCACAGCCTGTTTTTGATTTGTTTTTACCTCATGAATGCCGCAATGAAGATATGACCAAGGATGACAGTGTTGTGTTTTTGTAAATGTTAAGGCTGTGTCTTTTACTTTAAAATTGACGGTAAATATCAGTCATGCACAACAAAGATTAGCTGTAAAACAAATAATTTATATAAATTTCAGTGTAACTTATATGTAAATTAACGTTAGATCCTAAAGCTAAACATGCAAACTGCTCTCAGATACGAAATTAAAAGAGAAATTCTGGCCTACCCTTGGACTTAATCTCTTTTTTTGTTGTTGTATTATTATTTGTATTGTTCCAAACGATTTTTGTAATGAAAACCATTTGACCAAGCGTGACGTCACACATCGGTACGCTCGCGCAGTCATATAGCCGCCGCTACCGCTGAGAGTACTGAGATAGACGACGCGCGTTTCAATCTATACTTTGTGCCTGAAAACGATATGCGATTATTATGTGCAACATTTCGTATCACCATGGCCTGTGAAACCGAAAGCGGCGTTTTAAAGTCTTTGGAAACCACTCGCACCGCCGGCGCAGAGAGAGGTAATGTACACACCGGGAACGTGAACAAGCGGCGTGCTAGTCCGCATCATTAGCGGGATTACAGCTGTCACAACATTGTGTTGCTACGTTGTTTGTGGAATTGTAACGTTAACCGCGCAACCTTTTATTTACATATAAGTTACATCTATGTTGTTCGGTTTGGCTAAGCAGCTCGCGCGGTATGGCTTCAATGCGCTATTTCATTCAGTCATTTTGGTCCGGTTGATGCTTTAGCTTTAGCCTGTGTCCTACAATAACGTTATATCTTTCCTGTGTATCACTGGATGCGGAAAGGACAGAGAAAGCCTTAACCAAGATGTACCAGGCGGCTGTACGAGCATAGTTTGGGGATGTTAACCTAAAATATCTTGAATCTTGAACAGATTGCTGTAATACAGCCAAACTGATAAAGACAAGTGTAATAGGCCGTCCTCAAATGAACTCCGTTAAATCATGAACAGTCGTGCATGTTATTGTAGTAGGTTTGGACTATCGTTGTCAGGCTGGAGAAAAATGCTGATATTGTTAGTTTACTAGAGATTGTATGACAAAGAGATTTAAACCTTATAACAGGACCGCATCTTTGCAGCAGTTTTGCTGAGGCACTGCATAGCCAGGTTCATAAATCATTAATTTATGTTTCAAACCATAGTAAACATTTTTATTATACGAAATTGATTTGTTAAACGATTATATTCTGGTAATACTGTTTTTTTGTAAAACAGTTCTTGTGTGTTGTAAAATGTCAGTAAATTAGCAATTTACATATTATTATTATTGCATTTGGGCTGCAACGTTTTCCCTCAGAGCAACATTTCTGTTTAGAACATATTAGGGTTTCCGATATAAACAGGTTTTCTGTCACATTACTAAATAAAACATGTCTTTTGCAGCTGTTTTGTAGTCTTGTGATGTAGATTAAACGAGACTGAGATTATGTTTGAGTCACTGTCTTGTAGATAAGGTGAATTGTATTCTCTTTTTCAGGCCTACGCTAAGCCTGTTCCATAAGGATTTGACTGTATTTAGCTCCATCAATTTTGCCCTGCACTCTAGCAGTGATAGTCAAAAAGAATCCGGCCGGGTTCTTATCTTGCTTATTCAGCTCGACGGACATCCTCAGTGCCGGTCAGATTCAGGCAGGGTGCCTTTATATAGAGCCCACCAGTACATGAATTTTATCAAATTCATGTATAAAATTTAGCATGAGTTCCGTAAATTCTACTGCCAGCTATTAGAGATGTTGACAAAATGAACTTAATATAACTTTACATACAGATCTGTTTTACAATCAAGTTAAGACAGACACTTTTATCCACAGCAAAGTACAGCGCATTCAAGTTGTGTTTTATCAGTATGTGCTTTTTGGGAACATACTGTATGCTAACACAACGCTCTCTACCTATCTAGCTAGAGGAGCTTTAATTGAATTCGCTACCTTTGGTTTTCAGTGAGGCACCAGGCTCACTGATGTGAGGTGTGGAGCATCTCTGAGTGTGCTCGGTCCACTCTGGAGCATCAGGATGAGTGGAACAGGAGAGCAGACTGATATTTTGGCCGTGGGGAGCATGGTGCGGGAGCGATGGAGAGTGGTGAGTTCCTTAAAAGAGATGCATTAAACTTAGATTATTACAAGGCAGAATTGTGAATTAGGCTAATAGGGCACCTGGGAAAAAAGCACAGTAAGTATTAAAGGGTCAGGGTGTGTATCAGTGAATTCTAATGATTTCATATTTAGTTTCACATAAACAATTTTTGGCTTAGTCATCCGATACACTCTAAATACTGACATCAGCACAAAAATGATACAGCATGTTGACAGTTAATCACTTGACACAGCATTTGGAAATGGTTTCAGACCAGTTTGAAAGGAATAATTTCATGTCTGATCAGAACTGTCATGTAACATCTGTGCTGTGAGGAGCTAAAAAAATTATGATAAATGTCCTTGTCATTCATTCAAGTTTGCTTTGTTGTCTAGTTGAAGAAGATTGGCGGGGGTGGTTTTGGTGAGATTTATGAAGTCTTGGACCAGGTGAACCAGGTCAATGTGGCTTTGAAAGTGGAGTCTGCACAGCAACCCAAACAGGTCCTGAAGATGGAAGTAGCCGTTCTGAAAAGGCTTCAGGGTAACGCCAACATCTTAAATGCATGACACTTTTCTAACAAACTGTGAGTGATTAAAAGGTGTAGATTTAAGAAACATTAACACAATCTTACCAGACAGGTTTTTTCATTAAGGGTAACTGAAATTCTACAACCAGACAAGAGAATATTTAACATAATACTGGATTGGTCTAAAATACATAAATGATTTGATGTCTCAGGTAAAGACCATGTTTGCCGATTTGTCGGATGTGGCCGCAATGACCGGTTCAATTACGTGGTTATGGAGCTTCAGGTAGGGGGTCTGATTATTAATTGTTTTGGGAACAATCAAACAGAAGTCATAAAAACAAAACAACCTGACGTGATGCTTGACTCTTAACATTGAACCAAAGGGAAGAAACTTGGCAGACCTTCGACGCACCATGACTCACGGCACGTTCACCGTGTCCACCACATTCAGGCTGGGCAGACAAATTTTAGAAGCTATCGAGAGCATCCACTCTGTGGGCTTCCTACACAGAGACATCAAACCGGTAAGACTGCACTGTTGATGAGACACTGAGTGTGCTCTCTCACAAATGGCGCTTTTAACTTGGATAATAATTCATGTGTTAACAGGGCTTCTATTACATTATTTATTTAGCCTAATAAAAGAATCATCCTCAGATCTAACCTTTTGTTTTTCAAATAGTCCAACTTCGCAATGGGTCGGCTAGCCAGCACGTGCCGAACCTGTTACATGCTCGATTTTGGTTTGGCACGCCAGTTTACAAACTCATGTCAAGAAGTCCGTCCAGTGAGTAATTACAAATGAAGAGTTTGGTTCCAAAATGAGATAACTCCGTTTTTAAAATTGTTCAAAAATCATGTTTTTTATTATGTTATCATGTTTTTATTGTGTTAGTTAGCTGTATTTTTTGAGTTATTATGGCTTAAATTAAAACAAACTAAGTGCAGTTTGATTTATATTAATTGGAATGCACAATAAAAAACATGATTTTTGAACAATTTTAAAAACGGAGTTATCTCATTTTGGCCCAAACTCTTCAAATGTTTTTAAAGCTATATTTATAAAACCACAAGGATGCTATTGCAATATTGTGATGTTTTTTTTTAGCCACGCCCAGTGGCAGGATTCAGAGGGACCGTCCGTTATGCTTCAGTTAATGCTCACAAGAATAAGGTAATTTATAAATCTCTCTTTTCGTATTTTTGGGCAGTGGAGCATCCTTTACACGGATTGTAATGCTCATTCATGTAGTACTTAACTAAATAGCCTGTCTTGCTTCTTTTGTTTAGGAAATGGGTCGACATGATGATCTGTGGTCTTTATTTTATATGCTTGTGGAGTTCATGGTGGGTCAGCTACCCTGGAGAAAAGTCAAGGACAAAGTATGTTCTGCTCCAGTCATAACATTCCATGGATAAGACATTGGCTGGTGTTTGCTTTAGTTAACTGATCTCATTCTGGTTTTTGCTGTAATAATAGGAACAGGTGGGAAATATGAAGGAGACGTACAATCATCGTCTCATGCTCAAGCACCTCCCAGATGAGTTTAGTGTTTTCCTTGATCATATCTCCAATCTGGACTACTACACAAAACCAGATTATCAGGTACTGTATTAAGATTTTACCAGAGTTATTTTTTGAGTGTGAGCATTAGCATTGGGCAAAATCTAATATGAATCTAATGACATGGTCTTTAGGTGCATATACAGTATGTATAAATAATATTTTAAAATAACAACACCCTATTCTTTTTGTGCTGCAGCTCCTTATGTCAGTCTTTGACAACAGTATGAAGAGCTATAATGTGGTGGAAAACGACTCCTATGACTGGGAGAGAACAGATTCAGAGGACACACTTAATGTTGGAACCCTGGCAACCACAGCCCAGCAGCTGACCCGTCTCACACCTGCATACATGGGGTAGATCTCAACATCTACAGCGCAACACACAGAATTCATATTTCTACCAATGTATGAACTGTTTATTAACCAGTCGACTTTTATTCCCCCCTAGTATGGCCAATGCCTCAGTGATCCCAGGCGATCTGCAGCGCGAGAACACAGAGGACGTCCTTCAAGGTGAGCGCCTCAGCGAGGCTGATAATTGCACGCCCATCCCAACTCAGCCTGCGCAGGAAACAGAGATCTGGGAGGATGTGGAGCACAGCCGCGATCGAAACCTCAACCACGTTCAGCCGCTGATCAGAAAGGTAATGGAAAAAATAATTCAGATGGAGTGACTGCTAGAGATGCTCATGAGTTTTCTTGCGTGTCTGATTCAGGTGGCTAGTGAGGAGGAACGAAGCAAAGAGGGCAACCAGAGCCCCAATAGTGGGTCCATCCAGGGGTCTCCCAGACGGGTGCGCTCTGAGACTTTGCTCATTGACCGCGTGGCTCCTTTGCTTAGACGGATGCGGCACAGCCAGAGCATGGGACTGGACAAAAGATTGACCCCTGAGCCTAAACCCACCATTGAACGCTTCTTAGAAGCCTAGTCAGTATTAAACACTCTCTTTTTGTCTGTACCTTACACTGCGTTCCAAATTATTATGTAAATGATATCTTTCTCTGGTTTTCCTAATTTGTCGATGCAAATGACAGTCAGTATAATTTTCAAGTAATCAACAGTTAGGGTACATTTGGAATTTTATTGAACAAACCTCCCACTGACAACAGTATTTATTTAAAAAATGAAAAACTCAAAATGCACTGTTCCAAATTATTATGCACAACAGAGTTTGAAAACATTTCATAGGTTGTAAAAAACTGAAAATGGTCATTTGTTGAATTTGCAGCATTAGGAGGTCATATTTACTGAAATCAAAAGCTATTTCAATCAAAAACATCCTAACAGGGCAAGTTACATGTTAACATAGGACCCCTTCTTTGATATCACCTTCACAATTCTTGCATCCATTGAACTTGTGAGTTTTTGGATAGTTTCTGATTGAATTTCTTTGCAGGATGTCAGAATAGCCTCCCAGAGCTGCTGTTTTGATGCTAACTGCCTCCCACCATCATAGATCTTTCGCTTGAGGATGCTCCAAAGGTTCTCAATAGGGTTGAGGTCAGGGGAGGATGGTGGCCACACCATGAGTTTCTCTCCTTTTATGCCCATAGCAGCCAATGACACAGAGGTATTCTTTGCAGCATGAGATGGTGCATTGTCATGCATGAAGATGATTTTGCTACGGAAGGCATGGTTCTTCTTTTTGTACCATGGAAGAAAGTGCTCAGTCAGAAACTCTACATACCTTGCAGAGTTCATTTTCACACCTTCAGGGACCCTAAAGGGGCCCACCAGCTGTCTCCCCATGATTCCAGCCCAAAACATGACTCCGCCACCTCCTTGCTGACGTCGCAGCGTTGTTGGGACATGGTGGCCATCCACCAACCATCCACTACTCCATCCATCTGGACCATCCAGGGTTGCACGGCACTCATCAGTAAACAAGACTGTTTGAAAATTAGTCTTCATGTATGTGTGGGCCCACTGCAACCGTTTCTGCTTGTGAGCATTGGTTAGGGGTGGCCGAATAGTAGGTTTATGCACAACTGCAAGCATCTGGAGGATCCTACACCTTGAGGTTTTCGGGACTCCCGAGGCACCAGCAGCTTCAAATACCTGTTTGCTGCTTTGCAATGGCATTTTTGCAGCTGCTCTCTTAATCCGATGAATTTGTCTGGAAGAAACCTTCCTCATTCTGCCTTTATCTGCACGAACCCTTCTGTGCTCTGAATCAGCCACAAATCTCTTCACAGTACGATGATCTCGCTTAAGTTTTCGTGAAATATCTAATGTTTTCATACCTTGTCCAAGACATTGCACTATTTGACGCTTTTCGGCAGCAGACAGATCCTTTTTCTTTCCCATATTGCTTGAAACCTGTGGCCTGCTTAATAATGTGGAACGTCCTTCTTAAGTAGTTTTCCTTTAATTGGGCTCACCTGGCAAACTACTTATCACAGGTGTCTGAGATTGATTTCAGTGATCCAAAGAGCACTGAGACACAATACCATCCATAAGTTTAATTGAACAATATAAAATTAAATGTTTACGACACTTAAATCCAATTTGCATAATAATTTGGAACGCAGTGTATAAATGTCAATTGTCAGTTTTAAGATTTCACCACTTTTCATTGTATAGTTTAGGGAAGCAGCGGCCATGCTTGCCCCAGGACAGGGCTGTGTGTCGGGTTGAGCAGGGCTCCTTGGAGGACGAGGAAGGGGCAGCCAGCAGCGGTTACGTGGCCGTTAACCTCAGCCCGATCCCCCAAGAGGGTGACTCTCAGGAGTGGGTTCTAGTGGAGCTTGAGGGCGGAAGCGGTTCAGCTGGATCTAAACCTGATGAGGAGGAACGCTCAGGGATCTCGCCACGCTCCTGCAGCCCTCTCGCCCTGCCTCGCACCTGGTCTGACCCCCTGCCCCAGCGCACCAGCAGCCTGAGTGGAGAGTTCCAGGCAGGTGCATGCCACACTGGACCTCCGTTCTCTCGGTTACCAGGCTTGCCTGGTTTGCCTGGCATAACCGGACTATCCGGGCTGTCTGGATTGAGGAGATTGCCCACAATCCAGCCTGCATCAATGGTCCACCACAACAGGACTCATCTTGAGCAGGTAAGTGTCTTGCCTAAAAATCTGCAACTTTCAGTTAACATTCTAAGGACACTGCACTGTAAATGATATCATCAGATTTATTTGTGTAACAAACAGTATAGCAGTAAGCAGTGATTGTTTATGGGTGCATTGCAGTGGTTGCATTCAATATCACTGTGTCGGATTTTGGCCAGCAGCTGCGATTTACACATTACATTATATCAAAAACATCAGTGGACAGAGTGAATCTGACACAAAGCTCTAAACACAGCCAAGATATGGCCTCTGGGGAAATATTATACGCCTAGGCAGAGGACTGTCCACCGAAAAAAAAAAAACAGTTTTCGCTGCAGAGCTCCATTTATAATGCCTTGTCTCTAATACTGTTCCTGTTACAGTCATTCAATGCTGTGCTACAGTCTGTCCAGCCTCAGCAGAAGACGATAGATGAATCTAAGCTTGACAACCCGTCAGGCCCTGCAGAAAAAGAGCACAACCACGTGCCGGCTAAAAGCCACAATCTTGCAGATGAAAACTTTGGATCTGTTAAGGCCTCTGAGAAGGATGTGGAGAGTGACTCTGGCTGCCCTAATGGAGGACCTTCTTCAACCCCTAACCAGGGAGAGACAACTGGACACAGTGTTGATGCGGTTCCACCCCGCGATCTCTCCCCCCGATCCAGTCGCATACCGGTCCGTGACCTTGACTCTCCCACCCGCAGGGGTTTTCCGGCTCCGCTTTCCCCATCATTTTCGCTTTCGTGCGAGCACTTCCCCTCGGCTATGCTCCGCGACAAGTTCACCTTCCCCGCCGGCTCCCGTGGGTCTGACTGGCAAGGGGAGGAGCCACTCTCGTTATCGTCTTCTTCAGGCCCTTTGTCAAGCAGGAGTAAGATACCGAGACCCATAAGCCCCACTCTAGTGCCGGAACAGCTATCTACTCGATTCATTCCTCGGCCGCCACCAGGAAAACCACCCCTTCGCACAGGGGGCGAAAACAGGTGAGAGAATGTTTTACCGTTAGCTGTGCCAATGGACGTGATAGATGATTGATTTATTATTGAAAACCCAGCTAGCTTAACCGCTAACAGTGTGTGTTAACGCGTTATTCTCTGTACCAGGCGCAGACGCTACCGCATTCGGGCTAGCAGCACAGGCGACGCAGATCTTCTGGACAACCTCACTCAGCTTATGCAGGAGCGAGGCGGCCTGGCCGTCAGCTCCTCCTCTCGTTACCAACAAGCCACCTCCTCTTCTCTTCAACGCTCGCTAAGCTCCTCCCCTTCCCACTTTGAGGGCGGTCAGAGCCAGTCACCAAGTAGCTGTTCAGCCTCCCCGCCTCCTCGAATCAGTGACTTGCGACTGCATCATGGGTCAGGGCATTGCAGCAGAGTCAGAGCTGGAAGTCTTGAGAGCAAAGCCACAGCCAAAATTAGCAAATAAAGAGAAAAACATGCACCTGATGGTGAAAGAAAGGTGGTTTCAAGTAGCTTTTAAGGTCAATATTAAGCCTGATGAACTGTAGCTTTTTTACAAGCATTGTTTTGACAGAAAGGGACTACAAACAGGTATTTGGCAGTTGAACCTGTGATATTGGTTGTGATTACTTGAAAGCATTATGTTTTTGTCATTTAATCAAATATTATCAACGTGCTGAACTTGATGCTGTGTAACTTTCACATTGCATCTCTTAAGGATCATTTAAATTTTTTTACACTACATATAGTTTGTGCCAAGTATTAATTTTTCCATGATTTATTTGTAAAATATCAGATCCGTCTTTTGTTACATTTAAACAATTTGCAGTCACTACAAGTGAGTGTTGTCAATGAGTCTGATAGTAACTCATTGTACTCTTTCAAACAGATGCACGTTTCAGGATTTTTGGGTGCAGCATATACAACTCTAGCCTTACCTTTTTTTATTACATTTAATAATTTTGTTCTACAATCATTTGTCACAATTTAGTCAAATTTTAATTCCACACTTCGATCGATAGCGATCTATACAAATAATATAAATTATGTATAGATGCATATGGTCCAAGCAAGCATGTGTATATATGTATTTCAGGGAATGTATGTACTGTAAACTGTATCATCTATAGAATGTATTTATTTATTTATTGGATGTGTTAACTGTACCTGACAATGTAGCTTTATTACTAGCTACTGAGTGAGTTTGCCATCACGTTAAGGGTCAGCAACCTTACAATTGCCAAGTATAATCTCCATTCCTGTAATATCATACTAACACCGTCACTGTATAAAGTCATAACATAAATAAGAAACTTACTGACAGTGAAACAATTAACCCTTAAACAGAGCAAGGAACTCTTAATCCACAACACTAGTCCCATTAACATATTACTTGAAAACATCTGTAAAATGTGATCTGTGTGATAGATTGGCTGTCTATGACAAGATGGTTTGCTGTTTTTGGGACATCTGTCTGAAGAGTACAAGGCCAGCGAAGATGTACAGGGAAAAGGATTGTGGGTACTACTGTAGGTCATTAACACAATTTAGAATTCAATGTGTGCTGTGCCGCTAGAATAGTTGTTTTGTTCTGGGTTGTCTGGAAATACATTTACTTCAAACACATCAGTATAGACACAACAATGGTATGATGGTGTGCATTTTAAGAATTGTACATAACCTAGACTGTATATAGATATAAATATATTAAGAAACTCCACCTCATGCTTCATGTACTGTATTTTTCAATCATGCAAAAATGTCACCATGTTGGAATGTATATGTATTCATATTAATGGAATAAATGAGTACTCTTTAGTACCAGATGCCCTTGAGGTTGACATGGCAGTATGTCATCAATGAAACCCTTAATATGTGTCGTTTTTTTAGACAAATCATACAAAATTATTTTATTGTTGCATTAAAACTAGAAATACAGCAGGACACAATACTGTACAAAGTACTTTCATGTACATTTCATTAAAAGCAGGAAAATCTGATACGTTTATTCTCAGTCACATATTTTTAAGCATATGTTATCTGACAAATTCAAATATTTTTTTTGTGTATCTATTTTCTCTTGTGCCACATAGTGATGAGATGGGGATGTTAATCTGTTTTGTAACAATCTGCTAACCCACTCAGACCTAATCTGGCAGTTTCCACCAATCAGGTTAAAGAGAGAAAGATCATGACAATGGATGATCGTGGGATGAACACATACTTAAGAAACAGTGGATTCTAATTAAGTTTAATATTTGTGAATGACCTCTCAAGCTCAGCATATGTCCCTCAAAACATGCATCACATGCTCATTACTATGAAGGCAATTCCCTGTTTTAGCTTCAGAGCAAACACTCTAGAACAGAGGTGCTGTTTGCCTGGGATCGTCCGGCAGCACGCTGATGGAATCCTCTGCTTTTCCACACAACATACACAACATTGTGTATTCCTGTAAAAAAAACAATTGCATGTCATGTTCCCACTGTCTAGTACAGCGGTTGTACAATTTATAGAAAAAAACTAAGTATGATTAGTCTGATCATAATTATAATGGGCCAAGTACAGTAGTGAAGTTGATTGTATTGCCTTATTTCTATTCTTACCTGATAGTCATCCACCACAGTGAAGGTGTATTCATGTCTGGCTATAACATGGTCACAGTTCTTGCACATATCTGTGAAAAAGAAATGTTATTCATGTACCTGCCAATTGAAATTTATTTTGCACTCTTTACTATGACATTACTCACGCAGGTAGGTAACGATCTCCTCCTCGTCTTCATTCACCATAGTCTTATCACTGATCAGCACAAAATCTCTCTGGTGACAGTTGGCACAGCCAAGAAAATTCATAAGATATGAACCATTTTCCAGACATGTATTACCCTGCAAACATAACACATGACAAATAAACATTTCAGATATAATGACAAGCAGAAATACTGCTTCTCAAACGTTTAAATTAATGTTCTTCAATATAATTTATGTTTACATCACCCTTGGTAACATAAAGGATAAACCTATGTACCAAAGCATGGTTACCTACACAAAATATTTAGCGAATGAGGACATAATAAGCCTGGGCCGAATCTACATGCAGTAAGTTACCTTTAAATGTGGTTTTGGTTGAAAACTGAACTGGCAACAACATGCGTAGCACTTACAAATAAAGGCCACTGAAGGAGTACATAACATGCTATAGACGGATTCCGACAAGACGTGTCAGTAACATATGATAACTAACTCACCCTGTCGGGATATTCTTTCTGCACACAACCAGCACACATTTCTGATCAGATAGCAAAAATAAATGTCACTGAACCAAAGCTTCCGCGTTCGTCTTCTTCGCAGAATTACCAATACATGATCTTGCAACGATAGCGACCCCAGCGGTGCATCCTCGACTCTAACTGTTTATAAGTTCATTTCTCATATTTGTGAGCATTTTCTATTTTATTTCCTTTCTTTTCTATATTACTTTCATTTGGATGAGCATGTTTTAATTATTTTGATTAATACAGCAAATTCCCGAGTCTTCCGTGTGTGTCGTGCTGTGACGTCAAAAGAGCGGCCGCCAATCGTGTTAAAGCGCTATCAAAAACTGTCCCAAGGCCGTTAGAATGATTTTAGGAAAATGGGAATGATATAATTTAAGTTTAAAGTCCCTGTGAACCGGAAGTTGCGATCGTTTTTACTTCCGTAGTCTGACGGTTTTGACCATAGACATAATACTAGCCGCCTCATTGTCCACTGGATCGTACGTCAACGCCACCGCCATATTGGTGAGGGCAAAAGCCGACTATAAAGACATACGAGTGAATGGTGGAGCTTCCGTTTTCTGGATAATAACGCAACATTGTTTTCATTTTTCAACTAATTTCAATACTTTTCTATTTACGTGGAGTACGCAGAAACGTTTTGGCTCCAGTTAAAGATGGTTATAGACTTGAAGATGTATTTATTGTCATACGGAACTGTTAAAACTCAGGCTTGTCAAGCAATCATTTAGGCTTAAAAATTGTGTACACATCGCTAATGTGAAATGATTTAAGGTAGATTAGATGCACATGATCAGAACAGCTCGTGCACTTTAAAATCCTGGAAAAAATCAAAAGTGCGTCTTTATGACCATATACTGCTATTTCATACTAATAGTGCACGGCAGTGTTATTTATTTTACTATATCACATACATCGTGTTTTACTGCTGTAACGGTTTTACCTATCTTTAAAAAAGTCTAAAATTACAACAGAAAAAGCCATTTCCAGAGTGAAAAACATTAGTTTTTATATAATAGACTACGCAAATTAAACTATATATTACCTTGGATGTTTTGTTCGATGATTAAAATAAATCTCAGAAACAATCTCTACATGTCTGTGTTTTATTCTCGACTACTGCAACGTGGTTATTTATTCTGTTGCCTGTGTTGTCTTTAACATATCACTGAACATGATGCCATCTAGTGGATTCTCACGAATAACAGGCACAAATAATGGATTTCACATTTCATTATGACAACCATTAACTTTAAAGTAGGCTATAACTATGATGCAACTGAAGTTGTACTCTACGTAAACCGTAAACCATTGAATTATGTTTAGAAATGTAAACGTGATTGTGCTTTTAATGCCGAAAACGCGCAACTCTCCCATTGGGTTCAGTGGGCTTTTATTGCACTGTTGCCCTCACTAATATGGCGGCGCCGTTGACGTATCGCAGCAGCGGAGCAAAGTGGCAGATCTATGGTTTTGACTAGAAGGGATTAACTCCACTGGGCATGCGCACTTCAATACCGCATACTTTTTGTCACGCTGAAAACAGTTGATTAATATTTTTTATTATTGTAAGGTTAAGTTTAGTGTTGGGGTAGATGTAGGCGTTAGCTAATGTAATTTACTGTAATTATATGGCGAGATTTTGCACCATTTCCGGCCGTAGATGTATCCCTTCTAGCAACAACCCTATTCTGACACTTTTCTGAGTGAAAAGGAATTTCAAAGGATAAAATTAGTGGGCGTGGCTTGCGTTTTTCACTGCGAATTGATCGGACGTGTAAAAACAGCGGTTGCATTGATTTTGAAATGAACCTGGCAGCAGACAGTTGAAGGAGATGCTCCGGCCAAGCCGTCATTTGAGATGGAAAGTCATTTCAGGGCGGAAGTGCATTTTCAGATTTTAACTGCAGATTATGAGGGTATATGAATTTTATAAAGAAAATGACCCACATTGATAAGCAATATATTATAAACGCTGCAATACTTCATGAAAAATAAGAATTGTCATTTTTAATTTCACTGGGACATTTTGGAGTATGACATCAAAGTACCGCGAGAGCGTTTCGAAACCAAACCTTTTTTAGTTTTTCGAATCGCTCTCGCGGTACTTTGATGTCATCGTTAAGTCGGATCTTGCAGCGCCTCATCAAGTCGAATAAGCTATCGGAACGGACTTTGGCGGTTATTGATGACGTAGAGCGAATTCACGAGGACATAAGACCGCTTAAGAACGCATATTGAGAAACGGCCCAAGTCTACAGTAAACAACATTTGGTCAACGTGGTCCGATTCAGCAAGCACGTGGACGACGTGATTCAGTAACGTAACTTAATAAAACTCGAACATACTGTTTTGACACCACGGTCGTTGCTTTAGGTATCTCATTGAATCAAAATGTGATTATGTGGTAAATGTGTACGCGTGTCGACGTAAGAATGCATTCTGGAGTAACTGCTTTGGTAGTAACGTTAGCAGTATTTAGAACAGGTACTCCAACTCTATCCTGTAACAAAAATATATTTTTTTCAGATAAAAGCATTTATGGGGGACACAACGAAGAAAACGAAGAAAAAAAAGAAGACCAAACACAACATTATGAACAAATGTTGTGTCTGTTCTCAAAAATATGAAGAAAAGGTTGGCCTGTTTGGTTAATTCCTTATTCAGTCAAGTTTGATTGGACACTTCCGTAGTTTAAAATAATAATTATCAACTTATGATGACTAAATAGGGGTCATTTATTGTAGTTTGTCTCTGCATAAGAATATTTCTCCTTACGCTCTTTTTACCCTAATATTTTTCACAGAATTTGGACAACCACGCGCATAGTTACAGTCACCATAAAGCAATTGAACAGATCATGGGCAGGTAAAAAACTAGCATCAATTATCATGTCTTTCTCAAGTATGAATCAAACAGAAAAAAATCTTTATTCATACAAACATATACATTTATAGATATGTTTTCTACAGTAAACAGGTGAGCCATAGATGTTGGGCGTGTAATGTGTCTGTGATTGGACTAGAGCAGTACAAGGAGCATATTGCGAAAGATGAACACAAACAAAATCTGATCAAACTCAAGTGCAAAAGACATCAAAAGCACAACCTTACTGTGGATTACGATACTAAGCTTGATGCTGAGTTTAACACCCTTCGCACCCAAAAAAAAGAAAGGTAAGATTGTCTTTTCATGGTGTAATATACTTGTTCATTATTCTGTATAAATTGGCTTAAAAAATATGCTTGAATATTATCTAAATATTTAGTTTGTTTCCTGGTTGCAAATTGTGAAGTTTTTCTTTGTATATCAATTTAGGCCTCAGCGATGTTTTGTCTGTTGTCATAGCTTTCTTGCACAGGTGAGTTTTTATTGTTGCACAGGGCAAAAGTAACATAACAAAACCACCATTTTTGTTCTGGTGCAATATTATGTATGGAGCTATAAAAGTGACTTATGATATAACAGGGATGATTTACTTCATTATGTTCTTGCATTCATTCATATTGGTAAGTCATAGAGGTCATAGAATTACATGTTAAAACAAAGCATATGTATTATTTTATAATTATTTGTATTTTTCCACAGGATTTGGACAATCATATGCATAGTTTTGTCCATCATGAGGCGATTGAGAAATTAAAGGGCAGGTATGGAACTTAAAAGTATTCACTCTCATGCCCTGCTTATGAATGTAAAAAACATAAAGCGTGCTTTTCTTACAGTGAACAGGTGCATAAGTGCTGGGCCTGTGATCTCTCTGTGATGGGTTTAAAGGACTTCAAGAAACATATTGGCACTTTCAATCACAAATACAAGATGGCGATTCTGACAGAGAAGAGATCATATGATGACAAAAGCACTATGGACTATAGCGATGAGGTTGACGATGAGCTAAAAGCCCTTTGTGCCCAAAGAGACCAACAAAAGTAAGCTTCTTGACTCATACGTTAACTACAAGCACTTACATTTGTGGAAAAATTAAGAGACCATTGAAAATTGTATTTTCAAATTAGCATTTAGATGTTTTGTGGCCAATCCAGTTCAGTGTCTGTTGAATTGCAACAAAATCAAATCTCAGGAGTGACAAAGTCATCCAACAGCAATGTAAAAGCCTGACAGAATGACAAGACACATGAAAACTAATAAAAATCTAGGGCATAACATAAAGTATTTTTGAACTTTTCCTAAATCCATATACAAATATTACTGTTGTATTACTTAAAAGTGAATATGAACTTGTTTTCACTGCAGTATTTGAGGTGTGAAAAAAACAGAGCATCTTTTCTGTTATTTTGACCTGTCTCTCCAGGGTTCATTTTCTGCAAATAAATGCAAAAAGAAACCATATTTTTATGCAAAACTGGGGGAAATGTTCTTCGTAGTTCACAGAATAAAACAAAAATGATAATTTTCCCTAAACACGCATCTATAAATAGCACATTTTAAATCAGAAAATTGGTCTCTGAAATGGTCTCTTAATGATTTCCGCGGCTGTATGTGTGTAATGTAAACTGTAAAGCAGCAATGGATTTAATTTATTAGCAGTTTAAGTCAACAGCTCTAACTACCAACTGGTCTTTTTATGTGTTTGTCAAATATTAAATTAATTGAAGAAATCAAAAGAAAACGGACCGATTGTTGAAGTGGATACAGGCCAAAGCAGAAAAGCAGAGAGCAAAGCAGAAAGCACCACAAACAAAGTTAATTCAGAATTTCCAGATGAAGAACATGAGTCAAAGTTTCCAGGTACCTGCCAAAGGCGGTGAGGATTTCGCAAGTGTGCAGTTGCCAGCACAATGCAATCTCTTCCATTCTTGGGAAGAGCAAAAGAAAATCTCAACTTCCAGACCTGACCCAACAACGCTTAAAAGGAGACGAGAGAGCATATTTGGTATGGACAATTTAAACTGCCCGCTTGTGAAAAGGCCTTGTCCTCCATCAGAGATTTCTGCTCATGTCTCTGGAGAGCCTACGTGTGCTCCTGAACCAGTTCAGAGAGAGATTTCCACTTTGTTACGCACAATTCGTAAACCATTAGACTGTCAAAATGTTGATGTTTGTTCAGAAGAAAATGTAGAAAGCCACACCGAACGTATGGTGAGACAGACCTGCGAATCCAACCGTAAAAAAGAGCTAAAAGGGAGAACAAAATTGAACAAGAAGAAGCACAAGAAACCAGAACGATCCACAGAACATGTGAGCAGTCACAACTCTAGGAAAAGCAGAGGGGAGCCGTGCTCACATGATGCTTTTTACACATTGAGAAACAGTCAACAGGACCAGATAGACACAAACAAGCAGCAGGAGCAATGCGTGTCCAGGTTAATATACACATTTTATTTTTTTTATTTATAAAATTTCTACTAGTTTCAAATAACTGGCTTGTCAACAAGAGAACTTAACTGATACGTGGAAAATTTGCAGTGCCGTGGGTCCCAGAACTAGAATTGAGAACTGAGTCTGTTTGCATCTGACATTAAAGAGTTAGATGTGAAAGTAGATTTAATCTTGGATGAAGATTTTTTTTTGTCATCACTTTCTGAATCCGCTTTCTTCCTTTCCCTTTAGAGAACAGATAAATGGACAAGAGGCATCTGTTGCCTCCCCTTCATCTGTATCTTCACTGGCTGAAAAGATTGGAAGATTCCATAGACCGACTATAGCAACCTGCAATGTCAGTGTTTGCCAGATATTAGATGTTGGTGGAAATGATTCATTTAGGACTGATACTGACAGAAAAAAAAAAATTGGATATAATGCAGAAACATCACAAGAGGACATTGACTGTCTCCAAATCATTCCTTGCAACCCCAGAAAAGAACAGGTAAGGAAATGTGTGTGTGTGTAAATACAGTGTATATACAGTGTGTATATATATATATATATATATATATATATTTATTTATTTATATTTATCTGTGCTTTATTGAAATGTCTGGTAAAGTTTTGCTCATTCAATTTTGCTTCAGCACATTTCAAATACTACTCATCAGAATCCTGAGACAACATGTAGAAAAAGTGAGTGTCTTCCAACTTTAATTTTAATCAAATTGTAAATTTATATACTTTTACATCTAATGGCAATTTAAATTAACAAAGGGAGAAATAATTGTGCTGTCAAATCGATGAATTGATTCCAAAATAAGTGCATGCGTGCATAAGTTGACTTGTGTATATTTGTATGTATTTATTTAACATATGTATTTCTATATAAATATTTAAAAAATGTATATTATGTAAATCTTTGTTTTTTTATATATATGTATATGTATATATGTGTGTGCATTATACATTATACACACACCACAGACACATATAAACAAATATTTCTTTTTTTGGAAGTGATTTGATGGCACAAAAAATAGTGACAATTTGCTAAATGTTTAACTCTATTCGGCTATGGAACTATAATGATAATTTAATCAAGTACAAGTCATCATAGTTCAAGTTCAAAGTTTATTTGTCACATACAAAACCATACATGGTACAACATGGAGTGAAATGCTTTTTCGACTGTCCGAATAGATTAGAATCAGAATCAGAAAGAGCTTTATTGCCAAGTGTGCTTGGACACACAAGGAATTTGTCTTAGTGACAGAAGCTTCCAGTGCACATACAGTGAGGGAAATCAGAAATGTCTGACCTCTGTGCTTGCCAACAAGGGTTTCTCCACAAAGTACAAAGTTATGTTTTGCTTGGGGATCAAATACTTATTTCACTGACTGAAATGCAAATCAATTTATAACCTTTATATAACATTTTTTTCCCCTGATTTTTTTAAATATTCTGTGTCTATCAGTTAAAATAAACCCACCATAAAAATTATAGACCCTTCATTTGTTTGTAAGTAGGCAAACCTACAAAATCAGCAGGGGATCAAATACTTATTTCCCTCACTGTACAGGTTAAAAAAGTGGCAAGGCACAGGTAACAAAACGTAAAAAATAAATACACATTTGACAAAAAGCACAATGTTAGACAATGTATAGACAGTGTATGTACGTACGTATATTGTATGTACAGATGTGCTATATATAAATTATACTGTAGAAGGAGATAGGAAAGAAAGGAAGGTTAAACTATATATAAATATAAATAGTGTAGGGGAGTGGAGTGGGGAAGTGTCCATGTAAAGTGCAGGTGCTGTGCAATCATAAATCAAACTAGTACAACTAATAAGTAATCTTATGATATTAATTATGTGTATGTGATTGTTAGATAAAGTGAATGAGTTAATGACGCTGTCTTCAAGAGAAGAGGAGCTCTCCAACTCTTTAAGGAATGTAGGTGACCAGCTGTTCCAGGCATATGCAACCCTGCAGACCGCTTACACGGAGGTTCAGCATCTTCTAACAACTAAACAAGAGGTGTGTAGCTGCTCCATTAGCAGGTTTGCTTAAAGTAAGAACACAAAGCCATCAAAACAATAATAATTGAAGATCTCCTGTTGTCAGGTAACCTCAGAGATGTCCTCCCTCAGGGCAAAGCGAATACAACTCCTACAGGATATGATTGAGTGATGATGAGTAAACATTTCTATCTTTTTACTGGTATGTTTTCAGCTTTTAGTTGAATATGAAAACTGTATTTTCTGTTGTACATATCTTAGTGGTAGATGCTATTTATATTTGATATTTTATCAAATATTGATTAGATTTTTTTAGGCACTGTAGTGCATGATGTCTGTTACAAACTAGCATGCTTTTTGACTTGGCTTATTTAAAACATGATCAAAACAGTGATTTATTTTCATGACAAAAGTTCAGCAAGTGACGAATATTCGAATCAGCCAACAGTTGTTACGGTATTGACCAAAAAATGTGACCCAGGCTAAAGTCTCAAAATCATAATTATGAGATAAGAAGCATTAGAGTTTGATTTCAACCATTTATTTCATGGCTTTACTCCGTTAATATTATAATAATATTTAGGCTTGTTCATAATTAATAACAATTTAATTCTTATGCTTTAATGTTTTTTTCAGATCCCAGCTAATCCAAAACCTCTTGTTGTGACTGTTTTCATCATCTAACCTGATGATGCAACAAATAGTCGGCCTGTCTGAATGAGAAACTGCTGTTTGATGCAACACAATCAGAAGTTTTATGTAGTTATAAATAAGATACTTTTTGTCAGCATATTAATTCAGACTTCGCAGGAGGCTGTAAGACCTCAAAAAACTGCATTTTCTATTTAGTGTAAAAAGTTGAAAGAGGCATTTTTATATGTTATGTACATTTGTTATGAACATGTTGATTTCTTGTAGTCATAAATAGTTTTGTGCTTTATGTGCTGCATTTTACTGTTATGACACATGTCGGATACAAAAAACAGGGCAAAACAATTTGTTCAGTTGATTTTGTTTTCATGTTTGCAAACTAGCAAAAATAAATACGCAATGTGAGGACTTTGATCAGTTTTTTGTACTGAACATATGTAACGTAAGTTTTACACAACCATATTTCATTGACAATAAAATGTCACATTAAAGGGATCGGAAACCAAATGATTGCGTCACATGACAGAGTTTAATGACCATGATCTATCTTGTAGCTCAAATTTTAGTTTGTTTCCAGACAACAATCCTCTGAAGAACTGAAACCTTTTGGAAATTTGCACAACACTGGTTCATATGTGTCTGTGATGCACCACTGAATGCAGCTGAAATGGCAGATGTTGTTTAGGCGTACATGGTCAGCTGGAGCCACTGTGCACAAAAAACACGTGATAGAAAGACCAATAGACTATACTTTGATTGTTATATAATATACAACATGTATTATGTACTCAATTATATGCAGCTTACCTCAGAAACATTAAGCTTGATAAGGCCATCTCCATCCTTGTCAAAAGCTCTAAATGCCCCTATAAAAGAATTCACTTAACTTGAAGTAGCTACAGAAGTTAGAAAGCATGCCTGGTCCTCGGCTTCTCAAACTACTAGAACTTCAAAATATTGTAGATAAATAATGCTGGAACATGATTAAAAGTACACTTACTGAACATTCCCTCGAGTCGCACCAGGCAGCTAATGTAGCTGTCGAAATCCAGTTCCAAGCGTTCATTAGCATAACGCATGGCAATAATATCAAAGAGCTGATTGTTGAGTTGGAAACCTGAAGAAGAAAGATATCAGGTTTCAGGATATATAAAGTTCAGTTTCCCAAAGATGTGACTCGATGTCTCACCTGCATCATTTACTGCGTTTCTCATCTCAAAGCTGCTGATTGTACTGGATTTATCTGTGTCGTACCGTGTGAAAACCAGCTGCAAACAACAAAGAGTGCTATGCCTTGATTATTTGCACAGTGCGTGTGATAAAATAAAACTACTTGGATGCTACAGTGTTTCCACAGCCACATTGTCTAAGCATTTCAAAATGAAAATGTAGCTATACCTTCCACTGTTTAATCTTGTTCCACAAGTGCTTGAACTCTAGAAGATTTAGGTGTCCTGTTCCATCAGTCTTAAGTGGTATGGTTAGGGTCAATAGATCAGTGTGTCAAATACATTTGTCATTTAGTCCACTAGGGGGAGCCACTCAGTAAAGGATGATGTTGGAAGTACCTGAAACTCATGCCTTTGTTTGTTAAAGGAGCAGTTCAGCTTCGAAATGAAAATTCTGTCATCATTTACTCACCCTCTTGTCATTTCAAACCTGTATGACTTTCTTTCTTCCGCAGAATACCAAAGAAGATATTTTAAAGAATGTTGTTAACAGCCCCCCCATTCACTTGCATTGGTTACAATAGAAGAGAATGGGGGGCTGTGCTGTTCTGTTATGAACATTTTCCAAAATATCTTTTGTGTTCTGCAGAAGAAAGAAAGTCAGACAGGTTTGAAATGACAAGTGGGCGTGTAAATGATGACAGAATTTTCATTTTGAAGGCGAACTGCTCCTTTAACAGTTTAATAGTACAACAGTAGTAAAGGATACATCCATGAGAGCAATCATACTTCTACAGCTCTCCAGACTGAAACCTTCTGTTTTCAGCTCTTTGTCTGAGAAAAAGAAGAGTGTTACTGTGTTGCTTAGTTGTAAGATAATTGCATTAGCAGTGAAATATTATGGGTTTGATTCTAAGAAAACAAATATACTGATAGAAATGATATGGCTTGAATGCACTTTAAAACACATTGGATGAAAGTCAAATACATGCATGTAATGAAAGTTGCAAAACGGTAGCAGAAAAAGAAACTTTCCCTCACGTTTGGCAGTCGCTCTGTTAAGGACAGTCCTGAGTTCGTAGGCGTTGATCTGCATGTCCTGCCAAGACCAGAAAAAAACCATAAGGCACCTTTCGAGTAATGTGGTTTAGAGGTGAGGGTATGAAGTTTTAGACTTGAATTTGCACTCACGTCTCCAGCAATCTGTTGAAAGATGGCCCTGAACTGTTTCTCCTCTTCAGTTTCTTCCTCAAGAGGCCTAATTAGCTGAATGTGGGAGAATTTAGAAAAACATTGATTTACTGGCCATATAAACAAAACATATTGTGTGTCTTGACTGTATCTTCTTTTGTATTCCACAGAGGAAAGAGCCTTATGCAGGTGTTAAATGAGAGTGAATGATGACAATTTTAATTTTTTGGTAGCCCATCCATTTATTATTAAAAAGTAAGTCATTCATTTTCATTTACCTTGATTTTCTTCTTGGCATCTGTCTCCTGGTATAACCAAGTAAAACATGTTAGAAATTAAATGAAAATATAAAATATTTATTATATGAAATTATAAATAAAAATATAAAATTATAGCTGGTGTTAATGAGTTTAAAAGAACCATCAAATTACTAGGTCTTGCTAGTGTTTTGTTTTTATATGGATTGATTTGTATTGCAAAATTCCAAATAATATATTCAAGAGCCCAGGCCGGCTGTTATGGCGATTTGTTTATTTAAGCAAGTATAGAGACATTGGGCCTGTTTCAGAAAGGAGGTTTAGTGAAAACTCTGAGTATATTAACCCTGAAATGAGGGAAACACTGGGTTTTCTGTTTCAGAATGTGAGGTATGTCAAACCCGAGAAAGCGGGGTAACTCAAGCCCATTTCTAAAGGAGAGGTTACTTATTCTCAGAGTCAGTAACCATAGTAACTTACTCTGTGAACCTAACCTGGTCAGGAGCAGGTTTTCTTTGGTAAACCCAGAGTTTATTTCGATCTCCTCCCCCTTTTAAAGCTCAAGTGGTGTACCTCATTCATTCATTCATTAATACAGTCATTCATGGCACACATTTTGATCACACAGACACCATCTCAGTGACTTATACTGTATGTCATATGTGCTTTTATAGAGGATTCAGTGTGAAGAGGCTGCATTAATTCATTGGGATGTACTTTGATTTCAGGAGAGCAATTTAGGACCCGAGTGGAATTTTGTCATTTCCCTGTGCATTTTTATTAAAACTGTACCGTTTTTCTTTACAGTGAATTAGATATATCAAAATATATCTCATCCATCCTTACATCAATAACATCAGCCACCGTACGTGTATTACATCAGAGCATAATTTTCTATGGACGATGAGAAATGACTTAATAAATTGTATAAATAAAGTGCATGAATATTGAAATGAATAAATACAGACATACATGCAGAAATGAAGCGATAGAGGTAATAAACAAGTAATTTTGACGTGCAGCCATTCCCACTGAAATCTGCTCAGAGCAGGGTTCGAACCGGCGAGCAGTCTTAATTTTCAGGTATCCTATACACCATGAAGTCTCTTTCGCGTAACTAGAGCACTCATGGCGAGTGAGAACATACAATTTTTTATTATTTCTGTTTTATTTCTGTTGTTTCATTCATTTAATGATTAATTTGTTTGTTTATAGGTACATTTATCAATTTATTAATTGAAACTTAAGTCATTTTCAGGACATCAGTAAATCCACTGTATGCAGAGCGGAATGTGTGCCTCACTCTCAAGTGCTTTCTGCCGCCATGTTGCTTTTTTTGGTGCCGTTGCCATGGTGAATGGTAATATCGGAGCTCCACTGATGATGGCTTTTTATAGTCGTGGTGCATGCGCTTAACCCAGCGTAAGCCTACCCAGAGTAAATTGAACTAACTCAAATCAGCTGTTCTGAAACCAAAAACTCAAAGTTTCTCATTTCTAAGTAAACCAACTTTCAAGTTCAAGGTTTAACCTGAACCTCCTTATTGAAACGGGCCCATATGGGCTGCCACTCAACAAGACAGACAAACATGTGTTGACTCACCACAAGCCCCGCCTCAATTTCTGCATCTATAACCCTGTGAGAAATCATGCAGCTGTCAGCTAAATGCATACCAGTCAAGAGGTCACTTAAAACATGCTTCACTGTAACACGTGAAACTTTAATGGGAAACACTATAATCACTTTAAACTTTAAAGGTCATGAACAGGTAAGCAATGCATATACGTTCAAATATAAATACCTGTAGGAACATGACATTTCTAAGTGAATGTGCATAAATCTTAGTTAAGCAGTAAGGTATGAGATTGCATATTGTGAATGTAGTTACAGATAGGGGCCATTGTTATTAATGAAGTGCAATGCCTGATTGATCAAATACCTGACTGCAGTGCTATTACATAACTGTTCATATAGATAAAAAAAAAATGTAATACTTTTTTGTGTCCTTGATATTCACTTAAGTAAAATTATAAAGTTACAGTCAGTGATATATAAATGGCATCTTTATCATGCTTGACAACTATTCATTTTGTTATTGAAATTTACTCAGTGAAATGACTGAATATTTAATTTACAGTCTGACAGAAGGAGAGTTTTATTACTCACTCTGAGGTGCTCCAGTTTTCAGAGAAGACCCTGAGAAGAAACTCACTCTCCTTATGAGGATCAAAAGTGGAGGGAATGATGACATACTCTCCTGGATTTAGACAGAAACGCTCTGTTACTTCACGCATGTTGACGTAAGACTTAGAGCGGGCTTTTGATGCATTATAAAGGAAGAAATCTTTTGGCAGCGGTTGTTGGTTGCCTTTCATCTGCAATGACAGAGAGATCATTCAACTATAGACAGTAAAATGTCATGAAATGCCATGGAAACTTTATATTTGTAATAACATGGCAGTGGTTAAACATCAAGTGGTGAATGATTGAGTTTCAGTTGTAACAAATTTAAGGGTTTAAATTGTAAGCTAGCAAAGAACAGTGGTTAAACGATTATGCATGCAGCCAGACAGACAGGACATATACTGTATGTGGCCTCTTCATGGTGTGGTCCTATACCTCTTGAGGAACCTGGGAAAGACAGGACAAAAAAGGTTGAAATAAATCAGCAACAATCGTTCGAAACATCTTCGAAGCCTAAAAAAACGGTATATATATTTTTATGATTTGCATAAATATACCTGAACTAAAAGGTTATCAAACTGCAAATAAGTAGGCCTACTATCGCTAAACATTTACCTCATAGATGGCGAACCCAATGTTGTATAGGGTGCCACCTGCACAGCGCTCGCTACGTCTGCCTTTCTGCATCAGTGCCACCACCACAGTGCAGGTCTTCCGCTTGACATCTGCCTCCAGAAGAATCAGACGGTACTGAGGGTTCGTCCAGAATGTGTCTGGGACAGAAAGTAGTTAAATGAATGATATGGGTATAAAGAGTCACAGATTTTTATTTTGCTATGTGTATTATCAGTACAACAAAGTGAATGACAAAAATGTAATAATACCAGATTTTTTATGTAGTCTCATTGTAGATACCTGGAAAGTTTCTGCAGCCACCAGCAGAGCATCCTCTTACCCATCGGCCCTCATGCACGGTCACATTCCACTTCAACATCTGGTCATCCTGCAGGGTGTCTGGAGTAAGATTACAGATCTCCAGTTTTGTGAAGTTCTTTTGAAACTCCTCAAAGCCCATCCTTGAGTTGAGTACAGGAGGAATGAGTGCTTATAAGACAGCTTTACTATCAAACCTTTATGAGTATCACTTTGAGTATCAAAGTGTTACATGGTGTGTGTCATTACAGGTAAAAAAAGAAGTGATATTTTACACAAAGAAGAATCCCTACTAACCAGAACTCCCCTCGTTCTGTGGGTCGGAGTCTCTCTTTGTCTTGTTCAGTGGTGGCTAGTGCAGCCCATTCATCAGACCTACAGGCGGGAGGGGGGTTTACTCCCCATGGGTCTCGTACACGAACAATACGGATCTTTAGGTCCTTACCATCCTTACGCTTACCCTGAGAAAAAGTTTTGGGGTATTATTTTGAAAAACATTTGAAAAGAATTGCCTCACATTCAGAATTCACAACATATTGCCAAAACAACTACTAAAGCCATTTAGTTTTGAGAGACTTTAGTTTTGCCATACAACACTAGAAACACAAAATACTTTAATGTTGCATACAACAAAATGTCACAAGACAAGTAACCCCTTATTGAAATCTTAATCAATTGACTATATATGTAATTACAAACCTATACAGTAAATGAAAAACAATAGGTACCTGATATACTGTACCATAAAAAATTGCGTCCACTTTCTCAATTGATTTTCTGATTTGGTGTTTTCAACTGACCTCTAAATGACATTCAGCCCTGATTGGGATTGTATATGTGAGCGATGTACTAAATGTGACAGATACTCAAATTCTCAAGTACATGACAGTCCCACCTGCTCAACTCCAGTGACTGAGTATGCATGTCCTCTTACAAGTCCAGATACAGTTTTAGTCATCTGAGCAGTTGGAACCAATGTCTGTGTCACATAAGCCAAAACATTGGTAAGTGAAAAACATTATGTTGAACTTCATGCCACCATAAGGCGGTGCATTGTAAAAATATCTTAATCAGCTGGTTTATAGTCCTAAACTATAATGGGTGGATTACTTACATCTATCGAGCAGCCCACGAGGGACCCTCTCTCCAAAGCTTTCCTCATAATATGGTACAACTCTTTAGGTGCCTCTGAAATCTCATAAAACTCGGTTACTCCTCCGGTAAAGTCCTCCATGGCCTCCAGTGTGTTTCCTCCCTTTAAGGCTTCATAAGAACCGTGTAACCTGGGTTCCATAATTCAAATCATCAGGTTTAGCATCAGAATTGAATTGGTACATGCAAATGATCTTTAGAATACCACAAAATACCATGATAATAAACTTACTTCGCGTATGCCTTCTCTAAAAGAGCACTCCAAAATTCATTCTTTTGTCCAGATCTGGTGAACACCAACTGGTTTTTATACGTTGGAAGTCGATCGTCCACAACCACATCCACCCACTCACCATAGCGCCAGAACTATAAGTATAAGCCAAAATTAGGTTAATGTTTAATTCATGAAATTTAAAGAAGCAACGTGGAGATTTTAGCGGCATCTAGTGGTTGCAAATTGCAATCAACGGCTCACTCCACCCCTCCCTTCTCCCTCCTGAAGTTTTGGCATACTTGCAAAAACACACTTTTGTCCGTTTAGGGCTACTGTAGAAACAACATGGCGAAGTCCATGTAAGGGGACCCGTGGTGTATGTAGATAGAAATATCTCATTCTAATGTAATAAAAACATAACGCTTCATTATGTAAGGCCTTTATACACCTCTGCAGACATAGTTATGTATATTATATTGCATTTCTGTCAATAGATCCCCCCAAAAATATACAGTATACAGAAGGACTATGCCTAAAATAATGAAGGGTTTGGTTTTAATGCTCGTAACTTACCTGGAAATGGAAAATGCCTGCATAGCTTTCAGAGAAGGTCTGGTCATGTGGAACCACTCTTTGCAGCAGTACTTTATTCAGAGTCAGGCAAGCTATGGCAGCCAGCAACCAGCAGTCTCCTACAAGAATTATTGGACAAGTGTAGATAAGTTTTACTACTGTACATCTGATGGATCAGCAGAAAATATTCAGTATCATTATAATTTATTACATAATTTATATATAATTTATTAATACTCAATTTACTTGAGTTGCCACCCAGTGGTCTGAAATCCCTTATTATAAAATGGATAGTTCTTGTTCTTAATTGGTCAATAGCTGGTTTATTATCAAGTTTTGACCTTAAGGTACATTTATATTTATTCATTTAGCAGATGCCTTTATCCACAAATGCACAAGCAGTGACTTACTGACTGTACATTATCCTTAAAGGGGTCATATGACACGACAAAAAAGATAATATTATCGTTTGTTTTAGATGTAATGCAATGTGTATACACGATTTAAGGTTCAAAAACGCTGTATTTTCCACATACCGTGCATGTTTGTATCTCCTCTTTGCCCCGCCTCTCTGAAACGCACAGATTTTTTACAAAGCTCATCGCTCTGAAAAGCGAGGTGTGCTATGATTGGCCAGTTAACCAGTGCGTAGTGATTGGTCGAATACTGCAAGCGTGTGATGGAAATGTAACGCCTCTTACCATATTTGGAAAATCAGGTTCCAAAGCAATTGTACTGACAGGTACGCCCACCTTACTTGAGTATACATCTGGGCGGTCTTAGTCAATCATACCACGAACTGACGTGGATTTGTGGAGGTGTGGTTACACGAGGTGTGTCAGGCAGGTCTGGGTGAGCGCTCGCTTTCAGATAGAATGCATCTTTTGTTCCGACACTTTAATTTTTGCAATTTTACGTGTCTAATACATGCATGGGAAACTTATAACACACCAAAGACACAGAAAAACACGTATTCGCGCCATATGATCCCTTAACATATCCCTTGTAAAATGGAAATACCATGCATTACAAGTCTATCTTTATACTGTATGCCTATATTTCATTTCAGCGTGAAATCTAGATGACTTTTACAGCCCTTCATAAAGCCCTGCATGGACCATAGGGTGCACAGATGAGCAGGACAGAGATCAGATTCCAACATGTATATATATGCTCAAAATTACTTATTGATCCAAATAAAAAATCGGGTTATGAAGTTTCATATTACAAACTTTTCTAATTAACCGTCTATTTTTATTAC
The DNA here is from genome assembly GCF_024868665.1 of Triplophysa rosa. Taxonomy (NCBI): domain Eukaryota; kingdom Metazoa; phylum Chordata; class Actinopteri; order Cypriniformes; family Nemacheilidae; genus Triplophysa; species Triplophysa rosa. The sequence goes on along the minus strand of NC_079904.1, from coordinate 11,434,263 downwards.
ATTTAAATTAAAAGCCCCTACTGCTCTACATGGGGTAAAGCATGGCACTGCGAATGTCAGGATCATGGGTTCGATCATGGAAACCCAGAAACAGATCAAACCCTACATGTTTATATGGATACGAGGTTGATAAATGCATGAATACAATGCACAAGGGTACTGTGCGAAACTTCAGAGTACACAAAACGACATTACTGTACGCTATACAGCAAGAATCTGTTTAATTTTCTGTCTCATCTGGATCAGAATATCCTACCACATTTATTCAGAGTCTGTCTGTATTACACTTGACCAATTCAGCTGTGTATGTCAATCATATTGTGTCTCTCAATAAGTGCAGTGCAGATCAGGTTGGTCTTTGTTTCTCCAGAGGGAATTATAGTAGGTGCATTTAAGCTCTAATGACTTCGGATTTGATCACCAGGTAAGGAGAGAAAAAAATAAGTTCCATATCATGTGTCATTAGAAATGTCATACATTTGTACGTTCTTACCCAGGTCTCCTTGGCAGATATCTGTCCTGTTGGCTCCCCCAAGAATGAACTGTGGATTGCTACAAATCTCCTGTTTAGGAAAGAGAGACAATTCAGACTATACTTATTGTACCATTTATTTTCAATGATGGTCATACTGTTAGACTTTTGTTGGCCACACAAGAAGAACAAGACGAAGATGAAGTGATGAAGATTTCAACACTACAGCCATTCAACAGCTGCCACGGATAATAAAATTCGTTGCCAAGTGTTTACAAGCTTAGGATATCAGGGTAAAATAATGTAAGGTACTGTATGTATGTCCATCGAGACATTCTCCATTATTTTTAAAGTGTTGGTAAGCATATGCGAATTGCTTGACTGTTTGAAGCGCCGTCCAAAAATTGTTTTACTGACTTACCAAAGACTTCACAGGAGGATGAAACGGAAACAGTAACCTTATTCTAAACCATGACAAGGCCAGTCACGATACAGCAGTTTTAATATACAAGCAAAGTAAACTTAAAAGTCACATAAGTCATGTTTTTATAACTGACATGAACGTAAAACATAAAACTGCAATTTAGTTTTCTTTTTTTATGCATTTTTTAAAATGTGAGACATGGAAACTGTAACATGTCAGATAGTGTTAGGCTTTATGTAGTGTCTTGAAGGCAGTACATAATATACATCATTTAATAATGTATATAATTGAACATTTATGGAACTGAACCAAAATTTAAATTTGTGTCTAGGATTTGTGTGTAATAAGTACTGTACATACAGTAATAAGTCCTTTATCATGTAAAACCAATTTGGGCAGTATGAAAATAATACAATAAAAAACAAAACCACCTGCACTTTACCAATTATAACATCCAATGCATAAAACTCAGTTCTGCAGACAATGATTTAAACAGCCATGTGGAAACGCCGTTCCAAAATAGTGAGGATAAGAAATAGTCCAAACCCACTGACACAAGTCTATCAGGTTGTTGTTACGGCAGAGGTCTGCTTTATAAATCACTTACAAACAGCATGGCATGAATTGGCACGTCAGCTGCCTGAGACTCTAGAGCGTGTTAAACTTCATGCCATGCCCAACACAACACATGCACAGCAGGATCGATGCCACATTCTCATGACACGCCTGCAGGAGATAACCCATTTGATGCCTTGGCAGCTGCCTTTAGATAGAAAGTAAAACAAAATTTCCTAGTTGCTTTTGTGATAAAAAATCAAGATAAATCCCACTTGATTTATAGAATTAATATACAAAGTATTGTATCATCAACATTGATTGTAAAAGTGACTAAAGGTCGCACAACCTAAAAATTTGCAATTGGTTAATTCGTTCATAGTCAGTCAATCAAAATTAAAAATGTAAATGTATTATTATGTATATAATGCCATTACATTATTACAGAAATTCGAAATCATGCAACACAAATGTGGGATTTTTAAAAAGCAAAAAAGGAAATAAGAACAATGCAACACAAGCAAATACACTGCAAAAAAAAAAACTTCAAACTCCAAAAAACAATTGACTTCACAAGTAAATGCATCATGTTTTATGGATATTAGTAAGACTAACTAGACCACATTACAAATAACTTTTTGGATTGCAAAAGATAAGGTAAAGATGCAACACAACCTCATACAGTGCCACCTTAAGGTCTTTCACTCACCGCCGGGCGCTTCCATTCTAACTTCAGCGGGAACTTTTCACTGTAAAAGAGAGAGGAGTCCCGAGCAGGGAACAGCGGGTCTTCAAAGAGCACCTTCTTACTCGCGTATTTGTCTTTGAGCTCCTCAAAGTCCTTGAGGCGCCTGGCATCTTTAACTGCCTCATTGCGACTCAAAATGGCAGAATAAATGTTGCCAGGGGTACCAAAGTAACTTACTTCAGTGCCACCCACAATCTGTGGGGCAGCTTCAGTTATTTGGACAGAGGTTTCTGAAAATTTCTCTTCTCTTTCACTCATATTGCTCTTTTTGGTGTCCTCTAAGGTTGGTGAAGCCAGATAAAAGGGAGAATTTAAAACCCAGTGTCAATCCAGGTCGGCTTTCTCAGAAGATCTGCCAATTCCTTCTTCCAGTCCTTAGTTTCTTTTTATTCTGGTGCAGGCTCAGACCTGGTCATGCACACAAATCAGCATTTACATATAAGTTCAAGGCTTACACCACACATGCTCCCATGCATATGCTTGCATACACACTTACTCCCAACCTACATTTAGCCTTCCCTCTTAGAAGCTAATTCTATTTATAGATCTCCTAAAGGGACGTGAGGGTTTCTCTCTTTCGGTCTGTCACGCTGTCCAGCTGATGACCTCAGGCATTTTCAATGCAGATGATGGGAATCATCAAAGATTCGAAAGTAATACTCTGGGACGCAATACCATAAAAACACAAGGTTTACACAACAGCAGGTGTTAAAAGTAAGTTGACCTTCCTGGATCTTTTTAAAGAAATGTAATGGTTTAAATGGAAGTTATATTGATTTTTCGAAAGAAGCATTACTGTCATTTCAGCCAAATACAGTGTGTACACAGATGTTCCTCCAAGACCAGTGTGCTATAAGACAACACAGGACATAACCTTAACTGTATAATTAAATTGTCTTACATATAGTTAAACGTAGAATAAAAACTAAGATAAGAACTAAGTATTATACACAAACTACAAGACTACAAAAGAATACTGTACATAAAATGCATGTGTGCAAACATTTAATTTGTTGTTTTCATTTTGTATTTTTAATTTGTGTTGTATAGGCCTACTCTCATAGGTCATGCAGAACACACAGTTAAATCACGAGAAGCTCCAACAGATGTCGCTGTGCGCACTCGCCGCTGATTTATACTCACTTGATAAACGACAGAGGAGGAGGTGCATGCAGGAATAAAGCAAACAGCCCGCTATCTAAGCTCTCAGAGCTGTCGCCATTTCCGTGTATTTTTTCGGGAGACCTTGATGTATATTTAATTAACTGTCGCATACTGAAGTCTTTTAGGAGACAAGTCGTTCTGGGAGTACTTTGAAGAAGAAAGCGATATCCGGGAGTGTAGCTTTTGCGGCCATCCGATTAACCACGTCAAATCTGTCAGCCAGTAAATTCACATTTTTGGTGGTTGTGTTTTTGCTCAATCCTGAAATCTTAAAGACACTTGCTACTTTTTCTCTCGTCGATCATATCGTCTTACAGAAGCTGTTTTTGCTATTAATTCGGTTGTTATACCGAAGGCCGCAGAGCTAACTTACACTCACACTGCTAGCCTCGTTCCCGTGTAGCGGCTAAAGAACTAAACCGTTTTTCGTGTTTTATTTCGTTATTATTGTAATAAAGCTCAGAGATCATACACGGGCGTACAGCACTTGAGGATTCAATGTTTTTCATCTTTCTCTGAGGACCTTTCTACCTCTGTGTTGTTAAATTTAGCTAGTGACGGTTAACGTTAGCTGCTTCCGGCGAGCTGGATACGCCACTCATCTCAGGATAAACTACGGTAAGATTATAAAGATTTACTGTTTAATAATGTGCATAGTAACGTGTTTTGTTCACCTTTTTATTGTGTGTTTAACACTCGTACTGTGGTTGAATTGAGGACAGCACTGACACAACCCGCAGAAAAAATGTAAACAGTAAACAGATATCTGCTAATGTTCAACAGCTTTTATACATTTGTTTGTTTTGTTGTCATCATCAAGTGTAAAGTGTTAAACTTGGAACTGAATCTGGCACAGTGACACCGAGTTACCACTTATAATCGTCATTTCCTCCGTCCGTTCTGATTTGTCGTCCGTTAAAACTTGGTCAAGTTCAAGTGACGTTCATAGTGTTCTGTATGAGCGTGTATAATATATCTTCTTATATAAGTTACTTTATTTATTTTAACTGTTGTTTCTTACTTCTAAAAATAGAGCACACGCAAAATGAATGATACATTGAATACATTTATTTGTAAATCAGATATCTATGAAGTGAGCCACGTACTTTACGTTAGTTTTACAGCAGTGTTGGGTAAGTTACTCTGAAAAAGTAATTAATTACTAGTTACTAATTACATATTCAATAGTGTAATTAGATTACTGTACAAATTACTCTCTCCAAAAAGTATTTAATTACTTCTTACTTATTACTTTCTATATCTTATATCAACCTTGATTAGTTAAGTGATTGAAGGATAGACATGAAACGGCTTATTTAATTCATTCAAATATATATAACATTAAACTACATAAAGTAGTATTATTAACTGACCAAAGTATTACAAATGTGAGAATTATACATTAAAGCACAGATTTTAAAGTTAGACTTTGAATTTTTATGTAAATTCCACTATTGCACACACATATTACACAAAGTATTTAGTTTAATTACATCAGAAGTAACTGTAATTAAATTACAGAAAAAATAAGAGTAATCCCTTACTTTACTTTTTCAAGGGAAAAGTAATTAAATTACAGTAACTAATTACTTAGTAACTAGTTACACCCAACACTGTTTTACAGTCACAGTATGCAATATCACATGTTTTCGATACATTCTTAGTAACAGATTAACTATCTTAAGGAAAAATAAAAAAAGAGATTAAAATCTATAATAATGTTTATACTGTTGACTCTCTCCTGCAGCTCTCTGCCTCCTGCCCTCGAGGTTGAGCCAGGCTTCATTTTTGTGGCGGTTCCGGTCAGGGCTCTCAGTTATCACTCAGTGATGTCGGAAGAAGCAAAACAGACCTCCGCGCCTGCCCCCGCGTCCACGATGGACGCCAAGTCCGATTCCACTGCCTCACCACCTCCAGCTCAGGGGGTTTCTTCAGTGTCTCCCCCCGTATCCACCATAACGCAGTCTGCACCACCCGCAACTGAGGATGAGGAGGAGGAGAGCGAAGATGAATCAGAGATTCTGGAGGAAAGCCCCTGTGGGCGCTGGCAGAAACGGAGAGAAGAGGTACCGATCTGTGTGCAGCTTATAGACCTACAAGTTGATCAGTTTTTTTTTAATAGAGTTTCATACCACTAACACTTGTATTTGAGGGGGAAGTTATGGAAGTTTTTATAGGTTCATTGATTGCTGTGTGTGTTTTTGAACGTGTTTTAAAGCTCTTTTTGTCTCCACAGGTAAACCAGCGTAATGTACCAGGTATCGACAATGCTTACCTTGCCATGGACACAGAGGAAGGCGTGGAGGTGGTGTGGAATGAGGTCATGTTTTCTGAGCGGAAGAACTATAAAGTACAGGAGGTAGAACTAAACGGATTTCTCGGCGTTTGCTTGCTTTGTCTTTGTTATGGCAAAAATTTGCTGACAGGTAGTTATGTAGAAATTTCAAATGAATGTAGAACAGCGGCGGAATATTCACATGACCTGTATGACCCGAATGAGAGTTAAAACATGTAGCATATTAAAAACATAAGAGCATGTTAACAAAGAAAAAGTCATATTTGCTCAACTTTCCTATGGGCAGCATCTAGAATTAACTGGTTTGTTTATTTAAAGCCCCAGTGAAATCAAAATGAAAGTTTTTTTTCCTTTTGTTAAAAGTAAGTTAGCAATAAGGACGTCAATAAGCTCCTACGCGCATCCTAAATTCACATTTAGAAGATATAAGCATTCAAATTTGACAGTCTGGCGCGTGCGCTCAGACAAAATCTAGAAATTCCACGACGTCACACTACACTTCAGCCTCAAAGTTCTCGTCCAATCAAATCCGCTTTAGAATCCAAAGAGTCCCACCCCCTTCACTATGAGAGCTGCGGAAGCGTTGCTTCAAATCAGCCACTTGTTCGCACATTTATTATGTCTTACATGGTGTATGACACATAATGCACTAGATGGGAAAAAGGGGATGATCCAGACAGTGTAACCATTAACATATTTAACAATCTTAATTTTGTGTTAGCGTCACACGAGCGGTTGCACGTGAGTGTCCTCCGGTTCAGAGACACGATAGCACAGAGCTGATCATACGCGCAAATCCGCTGAGAAAACAAAACGTTTCGGACCCATTTAAAGTCTACACCAAATGTTGTAGGTTAAGGCTCTATGGAAGAGATCGGACATCGCAGCCTTGATGAGTAAAGGAGAAGACAAACGGCAGTGTCACTCACCAACGTAAATAACAAGCTTCAAATGACACATCACTGGTATCACAGATCTTATTCTTTTCGATACATTTTTACACCACTGTGGCTATTACACTGTTAAATGCAGCTTTGCCAAGCTGACTGTGTGGCGCAAACGAAACGCTATTGGTTATTTTAAAAGAGGGCGGGGTCACTGTCTTCGCACACTCTGCATTTTTCAGTCGAAATTACGTCAACACATCAAATAATGCTGCGCGTTCCAAAGCATTGCGGTGGGGCTTTAAAAATACCAAAGCAGGATATGTGAGCAGTCTGAGCACACCCAGCATGAAAGTTCACTGATGATTGTTATCTTCATACTTTGCACCAAATGCAAATCTGCTGCTTCCTGTATTCATGGTTAGTAATAGAGAATGGTATGAATTTGGATTAGCGTTGATTATCTTACCATGAGTCATATAGGGCAGGTTGACTCCTTCAGAGATCAAGTGTGTTCGTAATGCTTTTCTTGGGTGCAAGTTTCCTAAACAAAGTGGTCTGACCTGTTCGATGCCAAGCCTTTATGGAAACCGCATTCTCCCTCAGAGCCCTCAGCTTCTAATGGATAGAATTATAAAACATTCAGCGTGGTTACGCAACTATGTGGTAATGTCTCTTAAGTTTTAAAAATGTTAAAAGGTCATCCATAAGATAGCTTATTGCAAACTGCCGTTGCCTGGAAGCACTATTTAAACAAGCTCTATTCATTAATGTCTGGCATAGAGTTGTGGACAGCCATCTGTTTGGCCCGTCCACACACTGCACCCCCTCACCTCTCTGCTTGGCAGACCCTCACGATGGAATTCAAGAAGTAATTTTAGAGGTTGCTTTGTGACAAGTTTTGCCTTTCACGTTGTTGATTGCATTTCCATAAACGCATGATTTGTCTGTTTGTGTTAAACGGTTCCCTAAAAGATTGATCTGACAAATTGTATATTTTTGTTTTTCAGGAAAAGGTGAAGACAGTGTTTGATAACCTCATCCAGCTGGAACATTTGAATATAGTGAAGTTTCACAAGTACTGGGCAGATGTGAAAGAGAACAGAGCCAGGGTGAGAAACTTTATTATTGAGAAACTCATTATTTTAAAAGTGCCATTTAGAGTAGTGTAAGATATTGAAAAGCCTTTTCCCCCCACCATCTTTTAGGTTATTTTTATAACAGAATACATGTCCTCTGGGAGTCTTAAGCAGTTTCTAAAAAAGACTAAGAAGAATCACAAGACCATGAATGAGAAGGTATGAATGCTGCTGTTTTGTCTCATGAGAATTGCTGGAATATTTGTCATTGTTGACTGTGATTTAAAGTATGCAGTTGCCTAATGTTAGTATGTGTGCTATTCAGTTAGTATGTGCATTACTGAATGCAGTTATATTATTGGGTTGCACCTATACAGATATGTTCTACTATTATGTCTTTATATTTTAATAGCGTATTATTGTAAGCACTGTAAATGATTTTCTCCAGTCTTGGTACATCCCTATATAAGTCATGTTAAGTTATTAGGTTAATATGGCTGTAAATGGGGTTTAATTAAANTCTAATCTTTCTGATCCAAATCACTCGCCACATGATAACAAATACACACTTCCTCTTTCAGACCATCAAGATTAAATCTTAGGTCTAAAACTGACTATTTATTCCGCTATATTATTCCTGATATCTTTACTGCATCATTTTAAAACCCTTTTCACCAAACCAATCTATCTTCACATCTATCAATTAGTCACATAAACTGTGTGATTTTGACACAAGCCTCCTAAAGACATATGTAAACACAGTCAGATACGTCACTGACGCCCGGGTTTCCATGACCATGTTGACCAAAGGAGACCATTAAGTTAATGTAATGGATTCAGCACACTACTCCTGTGGAAACACAGACGCTTCATAAAGACTTGTGTCAAACTAACATACATAGTACGATACAATACAAATGACAATTTCACTGCAGAAATGATGTGTGTTATGTTTGTTAGATTTAAAGACAGAATGTTTTACCATAAACAAAACTACATTATTGTTAAAAAACTATAAGAAATTGATAAAGATTATTTGTATTTATATTGTGTTAATCTTGTATTTATAAGTGAGGGCACTGGCTTAGTATTTTTATTTCAATTACTTGACTCATAGCACACAGAATGTTTCACAGACCCACACTAAAGGAAAGAGAGATCGGCACAGATGTGAAATCCCTCTAGAATGTATTTCTTAATGAACTTTCACCCACTGGAATATACCACTTTCTTCACACTCCTTTGTACAATAATATCCTATTCCTATTTACAAAAATGATTTATGATACACAGTGAGAAATATACATGTTAGGGCTGTCACAATATTAGATTTTGACTACATTATTGTCATGGCCAAAAATAATTCATGATAACAGTAGTATCATGATATCTATTGCAAACTTTGAAAAAAGTAAAAAATAATAATGTATAATATAAGGGCGTTTTCACACATAAGGGTTTGTTTCGGAACCTGGTGCGTTTTCTCTCTTGGTTCGATTCGTTTAGGCATATGTGAACACGGCAATCGCGCTAGGATCCGCCACAAAACAATCGCTCCGAGACCGCCTGAATAAGGTGGTCTCTACCCGATTGCAAACGAACTCTGGAGCGGTTCGGTAGACGTGTGAAAGCCATCCGACCCAACGGACCAACGAACCAGACTGTATCACAATGTATGATGGGTAATTATGTAAAGTTGCGTGACGCGAAAGGGATTGTTTTGCTAATGGCTCCCTGTAACAATGTTCAAAGTAAGGAAGGAAGGAGGCGGGAACCGGCGAACGTTAAACCAAACTTTTAATAAAATAAACAAACAACAAAACGAAAGTAAAGTGCTGACAGCTCCCTCACAGTCGACTGCCGGCCACACAAACACAATAAAACATAACATAAAATCCAGGCCTGGTTCTCTCTCGTCCTTCTCCTCCATTTATGCTTCCCGAGCTCCGCCGTGAGAGACGCGCAGCTGACGCTCATTATCACCCGCGTTACCGGCTGGAAAATAAACGGATGCACTCTGACCAATCGAATGAGAGTTTACTCGCACGTGACTTTTATTAACAAAGTTTGGTCCGTTTGGAAATATTGCCTTGTGAATGCAAACCGAACTAAAATTAATTTAAATATTGTAGCGATTTACCCCCTATTTTCGGAACAAAGCAATCGATACACAGGTGTGAAAACGCCCTTAGAATGCTTCTAGATTTTCGTTGATTTGGGTTACAATTGTCTGTAGTCTCTCTTTGCTAAAACACTTGTGTACATACTGCCGGAAATAGATTTACACAACTAACGCTGAACCGGATGTGCCTCCTAGCGTCCGTGAAAAAGGCCTTTTGCTTCACGTTCACCTCTATTGTGAATGGGGAATAAGGAGGAAAAATAAGGCATCAGGATTCGTTTTCTTTTGTTCCATGACATGAGGATAATAAGGAAAGTGTTATTTTATGGAGTGATGTATCTCTTTAAGGTCACCACAATGCCTTTCTAGTCTTGTTTTAGTACTTATGTTCTTTGAAGGTGTCTTAGTACAATTTGTCCTCTTCCCTCATCAACTTCAGCTGTTGCCAATGTCACCACAGCCGTGGACATCTATTCCTTTGGAATGTGCGCCTTAGAGGTGAGCAGTTTGTTTAATGTGGGCTTTGGATCCTATCAGGGCATCATACTGTCCGCACCAGTCATTCAAGTTTTTTCCTCACTCTGTTTGTTAGATGGCTGTGCTGGAGATCCAGAGTAACGGAGAGTCTTCATATGTGTCACATGAAGCCATTAATAGTGCCATCCAATTTCTGGAGGACCCACTGCAGAGAGTGAGTACAGGAGCAAACACAGTTGCTAGCACAATACTCTGAGATGATCTACAGAAAATCCCCTTCATGTAGAGTCAAGGGGCTTTATTTGATTAAATAGGTAAATTGCTTTATATGCTTATGGTTCGTGTGCAGTCTCATGTTGCTGTTTTTGACACATGTTGTGTGGGTGTGTTTTAGGAGTTTATTCAGAAGTGTCTGGAGGTGGACCCCAGAAAGAGGCCCACAGCCAGAGAGCTGCTTTTCCATCAAGCTCTGTTTGAAGTGCCTCTTTTGAAACTACTGGCAGCACACTGTATCGTCGCTCACCAGCGTGAGTCACTAAGCTAATCTAATTGCCATTCAGTCGCGTATGTGACCTTTATGAATGGGATACGGCTGCACTCAACCGATTCAAATAAATTTTCCTTTGGCTGGATTCTAGACATGATCCCTGAAAATGCTTTGGAGGAAATTACCAAGAACATGGACCCTAACCAAGTAATCTTGGAAAGGAAGGAGGTCCAGCTAAAGTGAGTTGCATAGATTCTTTTGGTTTTATGTTGAAATGGATCAAATAAGATGAATGTTAAAGCTTCTATAATCCTGTCTCTTTACTTTAGACTCTCCCAGTTTCCCGCATTGGAGCTTGACAAGTTCCTTGAAGATGTGAGGTGAGCAGTTTGAAATGTAAAGGATCTCCGATCCAAACCCAACTAAGCCTACATACTTCAATAAACCAGCTTTTATAATCTTCCAAAGTTCTGCTTTTGTCATTCTTGCTGACATCAAGCAAGCATTCATGAGTGATGTCATTAAGAACCGTGCTCTTGATTCTCATGCTGTAGGAATGGAATCTATCCGCTGACTGCATTCGGCATTCCCTGCCCACAGCAGCCCCAGCAGGAGGCTGTCAAGTCCCCCATCGTACCACCCTCCGTCAAAACGCCCACGCCTGAGCCTGCAGAACTGGAGACCAGGAAGGTGAGAAATGGAATGAATTACGGAGCTGGTGAATGGGGGAGGGTTCACAGTTTTCTCACCTTCCCCTGCTATCAGTTAGACTCTCTGTGTGACTTATTATATGGTGTATATATCTACACTTAATTTTCCAGTACGTGTACTTACCTAAGAAAGAACTGGGTAGTATAAGGTCATTTCATGGTATAAGTTTAGGTTTAGGGGTAGGTTCAGTGTTAGTACCTAGTTACTACCCAGTTATTATTTTACCTACCTAGTTTCCTCCGAACCAAATCTAAGTGGGTAGTTACAGTCAGTTCAGCAAAATGAACTGTCATTTACCATCTGTGTTAAAGACGACATGTCTTTGTTAAGGTCGTACAAATGCAGTGCAACATCGAGCCTGTGGAGGAAGGAGCAAAGCATCATGTAAGTCTTTCTTGCATTGTTGGGCTAATGTAAACTAGTCTAGTTTAAGGTAAAACCAAGTATTTGACATTCATTACTTCTCACTTTGTCTTTTACAGTTGACGTTATTGCTAAAACTGGAGGATAAGCTGAACCGACATTTGAGTTGTGATTTAGCGCCAAGTAAGTATTTCATCAGTCTAAAGCCATTATGCTTATACGTGAACAGTAAAGGGCTGTTCCCACAGAACACTTCTTTGCATCTAAAAACACAAGGAATTGTTAAAAAAAGTGCATCGCAGAACATGCGGGTCTCGAGATGCGCTTTTGACATGTTGCAGTCCGGTTATTATGTCGTGATGTAAGAAATACGGTTTCCAGAGGCCTATTGCACAAAGCCGGTTTCGGTTTATACCCAGGTAAGTTCGCATTTAGTTTGAGCATACTCTTGAGTTTTTGGGCTCAAGAAGGTGCATTGGTTTGGGGCGGGTTTTGTCGCCATGGTAACTTACACTACACAGCTAACCTGCTCCGGAGCATGTTTAATTCTGGGTTAGAGATCGCAAACCAAAACTGGACCAATCAGCTCTGAGCAAAATGACATCTGACGCAGTGAAGCCACTCCCCTTGTTTCTTACCTCAAATTAAAAAAAGTTTAAAGTGATAAGATGTAAGAGGAAAATCTTTTGCTGCTAATTGTTTATTATATTTATATTTTATTGATTATAATGATGTATAACTCCTATAATTATTACGAGTTGATAAATATTATTCAATTAATAATAAACAAAGCATTAAAATAAATATAACTATATACTGTACGTATAAATACAAGCTTCAGTATGTAAAGTATATTGCACGGGCCTCATGAACTCTGGATAAAACCTGAGTTGACAGAGAACGTTTATACTAAGCGTTGTGCAACAGCTGAACCTGATTCAAACCAGGTTGGGTTTGTCTGGTTTTGTCAACCCGAAACTTGCTCTGCCACCCAGGAGTTTTTTCATCTCGCTTTGTGCAATTGCCGCTGGTCTAAGCCTTTACTCGTTTTAAGTAACAGCCATTAATGAGCACTATTTATTCATATGACTTATTTAAGTTAAACTTTCATAAACGTACAGTGTACACTACAGTTCCCAAGCATTAGTGTGCGACATCATACTTAACAAACGAAAAACAGAAATAGCCAAACAGTTGCCAAGCCAACTTGTCATTGTAAACAAAAGCTTGCGTTACTTGCCCTGCCTCTGTGTTCTTCTGATTGATCCACTGTTTTGGAACTTACATTGAGTGCTGCTATTGAATAACATTGAGGAATAATTTTAGTATAATTACTAAAAATGTGTTCTGTGTGAACGGCCCACAAAGTGAATTATAATGAACATTACACTTAACTGTTTACTCTTTTTATCAAAGTCTTTTTATTAAAAAAGCAAAACAAATGTACATTTTGTCTGTGAATAAAAAAGAGAAAACGGGATTATGTACATTGAGTGCAATTGATCAGCATATTTTCCACAAAAGTTAGTGACATTTTTTGGTTCACAATAGCTAGATTAGAATTAAAACTAGTTTAATGGGTCGGAGCCTGTGACCGTGTGGACAGTGCTCCAGACATGTAGCGCAACTGCACTTCGGGTGACCCGAGTTCCAGTCGAGGTCTATTCCCGGCCCCACCCCTTCTATCTCCCACTTCGCTTCCTGTCCTCTCTACCTCTGTATAAAAATAAAGACAAAAGGCCAAAAATAAATGTAAAAAAAAACAGTTAAATGGTTAATATATTTATAGCTAGTTTGAACTGTAGCTATAGCTACCGTTATAGATGTTGGAATGACACATCTGGTTTAAAGGGTTATTTCACCTGCAAATCTAAATTTCCTCATGTTTTACTCGCCCTCAAGACATACTGACTGAATGTGACTTTCTTCTTGAAGAATAATGCAGTCGAAGTTATAATACCACGTATCATTTTACTTCCAAGTGGTAGAATGGGAGTGAATGGGCGTTGACTTTTTGAAGCTCCAAAAAGTGCATCCATCGATCAAAGAACTGGTCGACACGGCTCCGTGGTCTTAACAAAGGTCTTCTGAAGCGAATCGATGCGTTTGTTTAAGAGAAATATTCATATTGAGAGCGCTATTAACGTTGATGTCTAGCTTCCGTTATCCCTCGACTGCATGTAAACCTGAGGCTTGTTTTTCCGGCAAATAATGCAAGCGTGTCGTAAGTTCAGGTGACGAACGCGGCATTTTTTGTTTTGTTCCAATAGGATGAAAAATCATTTGCCGGAACGTTAATAGCGCTCTCAATATGGATATTTCTCTTAAACAAGCGCATCGATTCACTTCAGAAGACCTTTGTTAAGACCACAGAGCCGTGTCGAGCAGTTCTTTGATCTTTGGATGCACTTTTTGGAGCTTCAAAAAGTCGATGCCAATTCACTTCCATTCTACCACTTGGAAGTAAAATGATACGTATTATAACTTCGACTGCATTATTCTTCAAGAAGAAAGTCACATTCAGCAGGATGCCTTGAGGGCGAGTAAAACCTTGGGAAATTTTGATTTGCCAGTGAAATATCCCTTTAATGGCACAAATAGACAAATAGTTATATGAACGTACCTCTTCTGCCTCCTCCAGTATTGTGGTTTGTTACAGCCACAGTAAAGCTTACATTTCATTGGCCAAGCATTCACACCTGCATACTTATATACAACATCTCTCTGGCGTTATGCTTGTATAGTCTTTGTGCAGTGAAACTTCTTTATTTACACAAGCTTAATAATGCACCGTTTTAAAGTTGCAATAGGCAATTTTTGTGACTCAAGGGTAAACATCCCTAACACAAAATTGTGACTCAAGGGTCACAATCCCTACCGATTGGTGTCTTGTATCATAACGAATCATCAGAATTAGGATTTTAGAAAAGCGGACGGTGTTGTGCATTGGCACAGGACTGCCGAAAGCTAAGATGTGTGCTCTGTGTGTTTTTAGATGAGAATGTACAGGAGTTGGCTGTGGAACTGGTCCAGCTTGGCTTCATTAGTGAGGTAAGAGATTTCTGGATCTGCTCGAGATATAATACACCTTCTGATAATAAAATGTGACGAAGGATTGGATGGCTTTCTGACATCTGTATATAATTTCGATAAGCCTGGATCTCGTGGTGTTCATTTTTAGGCAGCGTATTAGCAGCGTCATTTTTCTAGCTACTGATGTACATTCTTAGTTTTTATGCCAAATACGATGACATTGCTCTTCGTGCGTGGGCATTTGGATTTTTTAATAGCTCAAACTACTGGTGGTGTTACACAATGTTCTGGCTCAGGTTTGCTTATTTTTTTAAAGCAGTTGCGCTAACATTTTTAATAAACTGTTTCAAGCAATGAATCAATAATTCAGTTGTTTGTTTGAGGAGATGGTTGGAGCAAGCAGTCACTGATTCCTGGAAAAGTGAGGATGGAAGAGGGAGATGACATAAACAGCAAGCTAATAAGAACCGCAAACAAAGCCGAGATTCTGGATTAGCTGTCCTAAAACCAGAAATAACACTTTCTCGGCTTTATTAATACTCGGACTGGGGCCAAACATTACAGAATACCACAACGGTTTGGCATCGCAACACTAGTGCAAGCGTCAGCTATACCATCTGTACCACATGGATTTTTGTTTGGACTGTCTTTAGAAGAAATAGTACTTTTGCATGTACAGTGTTTGCGTTTCATGTATCATATTAGAAGCATTCTTTTGATTCATTCAAAACTGATTCATTGAGATGAATTCAACTCACCAGCTCTAAAGCTGTATTTGCTTCGTATGTTCAATACAGAGAGTCTCTTTCTTGTTCTAAGATATCTGTTATCTCTGTCTCTCCTAAGGGGGATCAGCCACGTCTCGCAACTGTGCTGGAGGAGGCCTTCTCAAAATTCTACAGCCGTAACGGCTCTCTAAATCCTGTCACCGTTTCCTCGTAGCAGAGGGTTGAATCTGCCAGCTTCTCGCCACCATTTTATCTTCACGCACGGGACAGAACTCTAGCGCTCCATCACTCAGAGGATTGTGTGCGAGCTCTGCGGGGAGAGATCCAGATGCCTCGAACTGAGCCTTGAAAACAAAACGACCCCTACACTCTTGTTTTTCACACCACTATATGTGGCGGAAAGTGTTGGCGGATAGTTCCCATATACATTTATTGTGTCGGTGTAGCAGTCTGCTTCTGTTTTAAAAGAAGAAAAAAAATGACTTGGTTATTATTTAAGTCAGTATTACAAGCTGTTTTTCAGAGCATTTTTGCTTACATTATGTGTGGGATCTGTTACTTCAAGGATTTGCTGAAGTGCAAACCTTATGTTGTCTTTTTAGGCACATGTTTTCAGTTGGTCTCTCGAGTCTCCCTCTGTCATTCGTCTTCGCCAGAGGAATGCGTTTCCATTTTAATGAGAAATGTACCTTTAAGGTACAAATGAATTGTTAACCTACGCAAGATCCACTAAGACTGTGAAAGGAAATGGGTTCTCGAAACATTAAAAGTTAAAATAGCAAACCGATTATTTATCTAAAGGCGTATGATCTATCTTTAAATGTTTCACTTTTGACTTTGCGGCGGCTGTTTTTTTTCTTCTTCCTGTGAATGTAGCTTTTTTAATGCTTTCTAAGAGAAGTGCACTTGATTTGGTTTTTAGATTTTTCCTTTTTGTCTCCCACGTATGTGACACGGTTATGAGTTTCAGTATAAAAGTAATGATCTGCAGAGCCCCAAATGTGTTAAAATGTGCCTTCAACAAAGACACAATCAATCTGTGGTCAGACCCATAGACAAACGCTTGTATCATTTTTTTTTACATTGTGCAGATCCTGTTTTTTTTTTTCTTACGAAAACTGTCCAGCCACCATCTGGTCTGCATGTAATAATTTTATGGCACATTTGCAGCATATTAAAACTCCAAACATATGCTTGTTACCTCAATAAAATCTGAGTTCATCTTAATGGTACATCAGCATTTGTCTGTTACAAGCTACTAATTTGAACAATACATGAAATATGGCGATATCCAATTGCTGTCGTTTGAAAGGGAAAAAGTGGTTTATTTGTTTTAACAATTTGTTGAGATGGGTTTCTTTTTTGTTGCAAACTGTCCAAGATGTTGACTGCTTCAGACATCAGACAATGGAGATGATGCTTGGCACACTCAAAAGCAATTTCCTCAAAGAAATTGTGGTAATGCAGGCCAGCGAAGACAAATGCTATCATTATAAAATGGAAAAGCATGATTCATTCTGTGTGGCTGTGAAGGAAACAACAGGCTTTTATGAATCTTGCTCTGTGAAATACTGAGGCCAGAACCACGAGTTTATTATTTGAGTGTTTAGTTTTTGTATCATGCAAAATATTGGAAAACTTCTTTTACATCTCTTAACCGTATCTTTTCAGAGTTGCACCCTTTCTTGATATAAAGATGAGATATAGACAAAAACTATTCTGTGTGTGTGTGCGCGCGTCATATTTTATAGAATTTGAAAATGCTGGGGTGTTTTAAGAGAAAAAAGGTTCTCATTGAAAATGACTTTATTACTGCTTCCAGAATCATTGGAAGAAAACAGCCCTTGCACAATTAGACATCGAAACTTTTTTTTTGTCCAAAACAATAATTTTACATAAATTGGCATGCAGACCCACAAGTAGAATTACAAAATAAAACCGTTATTTCATTTTGGTTTAGAAAAAAAATGGTCAAGGCAGAAAAATAAACTTCTCATAAAAAACATCCCGGTGATACATAAAAAAGGCAACGGTTTCAGAAACATGAAAACCTACAAACGTTTTTGGGTGTTGGTTACTTCCTTTATAACGTGTGTAATGTAAAAAGAATACAAAACAGTACAAAGCACTCAAATATTCACATACTGACTTACATTTGATATTGGCTTGTTATAGAAACTGAATTCACATAAATGGTGAGGCACAGAAAGGCTGTGTTGCGTTTGCCTCTTTGTCGTACACTCAACACAAAATATCCTGTTCTCCTCATGAACTCACATCACGTACGTCAAGTGTTTTTCATACTGATATCTTGCTGTTTACGAAGCTTACAGCGGTTCGCTCAGTATTTGATGGTCTTCCGCTGGATATCTCTATGTATTTACAGTCAAATTTCATTTTCATCTTGAATCATTGGCTCAGAGCAAGGTCACCCGTAACTGGCCTGGGTGTCTTTGCTTAAATCAGTACACCCGTAGACTCGCCAGGGGCTGTTGACATTGTCAAACGCAAAGTTTCCAGGCAAATCCTGTAGCTTTAAGATGCCCCCAAGTTTGGAATGTCAAAGAGGAGTCCAAAAATGTTTTAAAAGCCGTCCGATTTGTCCTTGCTGGCCTTATTTCTTTAGACATTGGTACATGAGCGCTCTGGGATTCAGCATGTAGCGCTCTGAGTTGAAGAACTTGAGGTACTGGGGCATAGCTGACCGCGGGGTCACATAGGACAAACCTGGAGCCACGGCCATCGCTTCTGCAAGCTTCTGCTTCATTTCTCGAACTTCATGGTCTTGTTTTACAATTTTAACTATAACAAAAGGAGAATAAATATTGAGTCTCGGAGGAATAATGGGTGAGATATAAAGAATCTTGTTTGATCAGTAATACTCTTAAGAAATTTGTAAAGATGCATAAGAAATCATTGTAAATGAGAAGAAGAACCTTGAGCTATCTCCAGCTGTCTACGGGCATCTCCCAAGGCAGAGAAGAGGTCTAGTTTGAGACGGGTTTCTGCGCTCAGGTTGTACTCTAGATGCTGTGCCTTGTCCTGCAATGATGAGAGAGCTGAGAGCATGGCATCTGCCTCCTGTTCTGTACATCTGCTCCTTTGGAGGGTCTAGAGAGAATCATTGCACATATGAGATGGTTATAGAATGGAACAGCATTGGACAATACAGTACAGTAGTATATTGACATCTCATTTGTCTAATTTATTTTTTTGTTAAAGATCCAGTGTATGAAATTTAGCTGCATCTAGTGGTGAGGTTGTGAATTGCAACCAACGGCTCACTCCATCCCTCCCTTTCGAAGCACTACGGTGGCTAACACGGCACTAAGATGTCATCACATTTTCGCTTCTTTGCTGAAGGAGATCACGTATTTACGAAACGCGTAGAGCAAGTTGTCCGTTTAGGGCTACTGTAGAAACAACATGGTAAATTCCATCTAAAGGGACCTACGGTGTACGTAGATAGAAATAGCTCATTCTAAGGTCATAAAAACATAACGCTTCATTGTGTAAGGTCTCTCTGAAGACATTGTTATGTATATTATATTGCATTTCTATCAGTAGATCCTCCCAAAAATTACACACAGCACCTTTAAAGTATTTTAACCCCGCTTATTATGCAGTCTGCAGAGACATCTTTAAATACCTATTTGTAGGCTGATTTCCTCAAAAAGTATTTGATTTATTTTCAATGAAATCCAAGTTCAGTTCAGCCTGACTAATGTTAAAGTCATCACGGCACTAAAAATTCTCAGATTGCACAATTTCTGAAAGACCCGACTTCTGTCTGGGCATGTTTTATATACTAGAGACACCAGTGAAAAGCAGGATTTTGCACAGAAACTTTCATTCACACAGCAACACTACAAACACAGCAAGCTATCTGAGTCCAAATGATTTAGCATTAAAATATAAAACACAAACAGCCCATCACAACTAAAAAAACGAAACAAATCTATAAACCCTGTTACTCACCTCCACTTCATTATCTAAAGCTATCATTCGATTCTCTTTCTCCTGGTATTGCAGCTGTAGTTGTTTGTACTCTGCATCTAGATCTTTTGCTTTTTTCCTCAGCATTTGAGTTTCACTGTGTTCTTGCCTATAATGGAAAAAATACACAATTTTATACCATCAAGTTTACTTTGATCAGTTGAAATCACATTTCTAATGAAAGCAGCCCATTTTGACCTAAACAAAAGTTAAATAGTGTATTACACGATGTAACAGATTTTTTAAAAGCTGTGTTTCGCTTTCATTTTTACTGTTTCTTTATGAAGTTTAACATGCTGAAAAAGAAATTTACACATACATTTTTTTACCATCGACGGTACTCACAAAAACAACAGTCAAAACCACTCAAAACAACAGTTTAACATGCAGTTACTAAAAATGAGTCGTACATTTGTTTCGTTTTTGATCTTTTATGACTAATACTGTCCTCATAAACCAAGTTCCAGATGTAGTCACCCATAATCGTCATCCAACCTTCCCTGTGCTACAAAAATTTCTAGAATTATTTGATTGGAAAATAATTTTTAAAATATGTGAAAATATATTGTAATTAATGATATGTAAGCTCAAAATTTACTTGAGCTAAACATACACTTTAACATTGATGCTACATAAAAATAAATATTATCGCAATAATAAGCACCACAGAATTGTACAAGAACTATAAAAAGGTCGGGCGAAACAAAAATTTGTTACACTGTGTTATTGTTGACCAAAACATTGAATTGTTGAAGTTCTGTCTGGGAAAACAACTCTCTATTTCCTCTTTAAAAGAGTATTACTAGTTTATATTGCAATGCATGACTAATATATGCATACTGCATGAATTCTGTTGCTTTAACATAAAAATTACCTGTGTGACGCATTTCGAAGCAAAATAGATGCTTCATCAAATTTTGGGGCTCTGACTTCTGCAAGTTGTTTTTCTACCGAAAGCCGAGCCTCTGTTTCCATTCTGATTTTCTTCTCCAGCAGGGGAGCGTTTTGCTTGTCCTTCTGTCGGGATTTTGTCAGACACTGAATCCTGCATGGCAGCACACCAGAGAATTTAAATGAACACCATTAGCTTTCATGTTCAAGCCAAACATTTACAGTATAAGCTTCATAAATGTCCTTGTAGCACATCAATTATTTGCAACTGTATGTTCTATTTTTCAGATTTAAATTACCATAATAGTTACCAGATACTTCAGTGCAAGAATTTTAAATATTGATGTTCTTTATTAATAGATGGTGTGTGAGATTTTAGAAAATAAACTATTTTACAACACACATTTCAGGGCAAAATTGGCCACCAGTGACTACCATAATAAAATTGCTTTATACATTTCTTTGTTCTGTTCAACAAAAAGAAGATATTTTGAAGAATGTAGGAAAGCAAACAGTTCTGGGGCACTTTTGACTACCATTGTAATTTTCCTACTAGGGTAGTCAATGGTGGTCAAGAACTGTTTGGTTACAAGCATTCTTCCAAATATCTTTCTCTGAAATTTAAACAGATTTGGAACAACTCGAAGGTGAGTAAATAATGACAGATTTTTTTGTGAACTGTCCCTTTAACATATCTTTCCTATCACCTTCATATAACAAAGAAACATTTTTTAATAAAATAAACTTCTGGAACACACAGTACACCCACATGTTTATTATGAACACCAAGTCAAACTTTAAGTGCAATACAGAACACTCAAGTCAGAGTTCTAATGCCAAGAGCAACAGAAAGAGAGCAGAAGAGATCAGAGAACTCACTTGTTCTGCAGAAGTTCATTTGCATGTCTGAGCAGTGAGACTTCTGGCCGCAGACTGTGTTCACTGTTGGTGAGATTACAAATGTGACTGCGCAGTTCTTGCTCGCTCTGTCTGCTCGCTTGCAGCTCGCCCTTTATTCTCCTCATCTCTTGCTCCAGCCTGTAGAACAGATGGAGATCAATACACAACAAATGTAGTACAAACTGATGCACGCGCACTGTAAAAGATTTCTGTAGAAATTTACAGTATTACTGGTAGCGGTTAGCCAGTTACTTACTGTAGATTTACATTTATGTAATTTACTGATGGCAACAGTTTGTTCAAAGATAAATGAACATTAAACATTAACAAGTCTTTATCTTTACAGAAAAAAACAAAAAATATATGATATGTTTGCAACTGTAAAAAAATGTATGCAGCTAGTTGCCAGTAACTTACTGTAGATTTATATTTATCTAATTTATTGCCAACAGTTTGTTTAAAGATAAATTAATAATAAATCTTTACAGAAAAAAAACTATAAAATAACAGCCTCCATGCAAAGCATTCTGGGAACCAAAATTAGGAAAAAAAACCAGAAAAAGGCTGATGATGATTTCTGGTTCCCAGAATGCTTTGCATGAGGCTGTTATTTTATTTTTTTCTGTAAAGATTTATTATTAATTTATCTTTAAACAAACTGTTGGCAATAAATTAGATAAATATAAATCTAAAATATCATATCTTTTTTGTTGTTGAATCATATAAATTGGATACGTACTTTAGTATCTGGTCAGCATGTGGGTTCGGAGGACTTGAGATGTTCGCTGAGCACCGTTCGGCAGGGTCCCCTGTAGAGTTGATGGCTTTGGGGACTTTCTGCCTTTTCTCCCCTTTGCTATTAGGGATGTTTACTGAACCTCGCTGCACTTTGGGCAGGGAGCTCTTGGGAGGTCTAGGAGCTTTAGTGCTCTGATCCTCCTGAGGTAGGTTTTCAGAGATTTCTAACATGGATGTAGAGTCCAAATGAAGTTCACCTCCCCGGTGCTTGGGCCCTGGAGTTTGTGGATTTGTGTCTTTTTCAGGTCGTCCAGGAAGTCTGTGGATTTGCAGACAGTCTTCCATATTTTGCTTGTCCTCTGATGTGATGTCATCATTTGGACACTGGTATTGCATTGGCCTGGATTTGGTCACCTTGAATTTGGGATCTGTGAACACAAGGTAATAGTTTTGAAGGAATATAAACGTGATCATATTATGTGTTGTCATAACTGTATAAGTGATACTGTATAAGAATTACTAAATTTGTGTAGTACATTATTAAGATATGGAATCAAAACCATGTATTGACAATGGTAGTCAAAAGTGCCCCAGAACTGTTCGCTGTCCTTCATTCTTCAAAATGTCGTCTTTTGTGTTCAACAGAACAAAGAAATGATAACGTAATTTTTCCTTCTATGGGAGTCAATGGGGGGCAAAATCTGTCTGGTTATAAGCATTCTTCCAAATATCTTTCTCTGTGCTCATCAGAACAAAGAAATGTATACAGATTTGGAACAACTTGAAGGTGAGTAAATTATGACAGAATTTTCATTTTTGGGTGAAATATCCCACTAAGGGTATAATTTAGAAAGTTTCTATTAAGACATGGTTTTGGAAATACTACACGCATTGGAAAAGGGAAAAATGTATAGAAGGAAGTTATATGTACCTTCCATCCACAATTTTGGGTACAGGTGCTTGTAAGGAGGTAGGGATTGTTGTAAGAGATCCAAGTGAAGGTCGTTCTCACTCAGAATGGATTTTTGAGTGCGCAGCTTAAACATACTGGTGAAGTAGCATGTTGCATCAAATCCCATATACACTAGTGGATAACCAATGCTGGGAGAAATAATGAGTTTCATTAAGTGATTGCTGCATGCATGACATATAAAGGTCCAGATCTGAAATAAATTGACAATCAGAACTTACCAGTGTGCAGCAAATAGATGGGACAGATTTGCATGGGGACTTTTAAGGTCCCGCAGCCGCAGAGAGGCTTCCATATACACTAAGAGTATCCATAATGTCACAGTTGACATACAGATTCCCTTTTCTGCAAATCGGTAAATTAATAAATAAACAGGAACTACGAAACAGGAACACCAAAATACATGCAGGGGCAGAGGTTAAGATCTTTATCTGTATTGCAATATGAAGTTAATCTGAAGCGTTCGGGTGTTACCTGTATGCCACATATAGTTGAGTAAGACATATGTACTGGCTGCAAAGAACAGCCAGTGTAGCGGCACAAAAATTAAACAGAATAAGTCCAGAGTAAACGCTGCACACACAAAAACCACACAGATGGCCTGGAAAAAAAAGGAGTGATCAGCATCTTTACATTCTATGAAGTATTCTTTTTATCGGTCTATGTTTGTATTTTAGATCTATGTTTATGCATACACACATACATATTATATAAGGAACATTTATCCAGGACAAAGGACAAAAGACAATAAAAAGTAAAGGATGTTTAAATTAAATTAACAGAAAACTGCCTACCAGCCCATGACAGTGATATGTGGTGTAGACGGTTCCTAGAAAGAGCCAACAGGGCCACAGGTATTCCAGTCTGAACTCCAGAATAAAGTCAGCAAACAGCACCAGCACCCAGACGATCATCAACTTCAGAACAGAGTAAGCGCTGAAAAAATGGAAATTTAAAGTTATTTACATTCAACTACATAGAACAAGTTATTAAATTATATATTATTTCCATGAAATGTGTAAATTAATGTGAATTAATTATACATAAGCTAATATATCATTGTATTACAGTATTTTATAAACCGTTTTCATAATAAAATAAATATTTACAATTATATTTTTAAAATGCCAACATGAATCATCTCTTCAAGTCTACGGAGATCTAATCAAGCTTCAAAAACCGAGTCATTGTACAAATGCTAAAACAAAAACGAGTTCGCATGCCTTTACGCATTGTGTATAAACTTGATGACTGACAGACAACATTAAAAAACAATTAGGAATTTCTATGAGGAATTATACGAAAAACAAGTAAAAAGTCACATATAGTATTTCAAGAGTTCACAAATAATATGTTGATGATCGTATAATCTATTGTGCTCCATTCCTTTGTTCACGCTTTCAGCCCTTCACATCCCTTTGTGTTTGGTAACCATGACAACATTTCATCTTCTGCATCAGCACCTAAATCTACAGTTTTGCCATGGCTATTTAAAGAACAAGAATCCGTTGTGCAAGAAATCTGTGCACATTAATTTCTGTATAACGCCTACTAAATACAAGACAATCATCTTTAACAACACTCATTTGAAACTAGATTGTAACGTGATTGAGAACAATACGAAAGCAGCGACATTGAAAATATAAAGATGCACTCAGCAACTTAAAAACAAAGCTATGAATTTTATGAAATAATATTATTATTATACCCGTAATTTAGCTCATACAACTCGTAAACATCACAATCCTTAGTCTATCGTAGAAAACACAACACACATTCGCGTGTTTTCCGTCTGTTTTTTCGTCTAGTCTCAGGCCCTATCCAATTGTCTGTTTTCAGTCCGTTTTCTTAGAAAATCTACTGTCATTCAAACATAATGTAAAGACAACTCGTTAGAAAAAGCTAACATCAACAATAGCCACATTTATAAACACCATTGCACAAACGATACAGAATATGCAACGGTGATCGTAAGAATAATACGGGGATATCATTTTTAGTATCATATAACATTTTCAGTAACGTGGCCATCTCGTAAAATTCTGTTTTCTTTGGCAAAATATTAGCCATCTGGCCTAATGGATTCATTAGAATCAGAATCAGCATTAGGCTACGTCTGACTTAAAATGCGATTGGTAATAATAACAGACACTGTTTGTTTATTTGTTTAGATCAATCCGCGCATCGCTCAATGAATTGACGAGCGCGAGCCATTCAGGTGCAAAACGCATAAGGGCAATAACAAAACAACAAAGCAGTGCCGTGTTGTCTTACCTTTCGGAAATCTTCTCTGTGAGTTTGCTTTTTTTCATTTTCCGTAGCCTGCCTATATCCATGTAGCGTTTCTTCATGTTATGGCTTCTGGTCCTCTTGGTAGTTTAGTCCATTAAATGGGTAATTGTAAGAGTGGAGGTCTCATTTACAGTAACCTGAGCAGAAGCGCTTTGTGCGTGAAGGTGGATGTGCGCACGCTCGACGAGAACTTCACCGAGAACGCAGCGACGCGCATATGTTGTCTGGAGGATAGGAGGCTGTACAAAACGCGTTGTTTTTGACCATACATAATGTGGTTTAGATGCGTTTAGCGCGCTACCGTATATATATACATACATACAATATTTACATGGTTTTTAAATGCATTTTCTCCGGATGTTAAAATGCTTAGGCGTAATGAATAGGCAATCGCCGAGGCTCTGTCAAATATAAAGGAAAGTGTAAGACAAATTCTCGAGCATTTCATCTTTGGATTGGCTCACAATAGAGTACACACAGTTAGATGCTTTCATTGTCAAAAACACAACATAAAGGCGCTTGATGGCTCGAAAAAAATACGATACAGAATAAACAGAAATAGAGACAAAAGGACCCTGGTGTGTCTTAGCATTTATTTATACCTTAAACCTTATAATCTTCTTAACAAATAATTGAAGGTAAAAAAGATAGCACACGAAGAGCATATTTGTTCAAGTTTTTATTTGACATCTACAAACGTTCCTGCGCTTGTTTATTATCCATGACCAAACATCTTTCAATATTGCTTCCTATAGGCTATACAACCTCTATACACTTAATTAGTCATTCCTTTTCATATGTAATGACTTTCTCCCTTTATATTCGTATTCACATTCTTTATAAATGAATTACATAACTGATGCCACAGAGAGTATCCTGCATGTGCATCTTTGTTTTGGTGTTCAGGCTGGACGAATCTCCACATCCACGAGCTCTCCCAAATTGTAATGGCTCCTGTCAGATGTTTATTTCTGGGTGATGGGGAATGAATTCTGGTCCATCAGTTCTCCTACACGTTCCTGAAGAATATGCACGACTTCAGCCAGGATGAAAACGTGCGTGTCGTCCAAATCCTGGATGATGAACTTCTTACCCAGGGCTGACGTCTCGTCCAGATACAAAAGAAACTGTTTCATAGCTGGATCACTGTTTAATATTTGAGAAGAAAATAATAATTTTAACTGAAGGAGCATATCTTAATTTAAATGGCTATGCTAGGTAAATTATAGCTTACCATTCCACGAGAACTCCTTTCAATACGTTGACCATTTTGGACGGGATGTGTTAACACTGCCTTCACAAATATATCTTTCGTATCTATTTAAGGACAAAGGGAAAGCTGTTTTAGGAATATAAATAATTATATGCGCAAAATGTTTGCATGCACGCTACATCGATGTGTAAAATGCTATTTTTAATGCTATACTAAAGCCCAACCGCTAACGTCACATTAAAATTATAATATTTTAAAAACAACAATTTCAAAGCCCAAGTCAAGAAACTCACATTGATATATTGTTTTTATGTGTCTCAAACGGCACTTTGTTTTCAAAGCCAGTGAACACTTCTAGTAACAATGGTCTTCCTCAACTAATGTTCGCGCTTTAGAGCTATAGCGCCACCTGCTGCATTGGAGCGCTCGAAAGATGACGTTGAAACTTAAAAAAAGGCCTAGATAAAATAAACGGCAGACGAAAATAGAAATTAAAAGTTAGAATGGAACTTTATTTAACGATTTGGAAAACGATTTGGCAAAATTGTGTGAGAGAAACACCAACAAAGTAGTATGGTCCTACAACATTAGTATAAAAATATTGCAAATTACAGCCAACATCAGTACCATCCTGTGCTTGTTACTAATAATATAAAGAACAAATAATTTAAATAAAACTAACTTATTATGTCGTTTAAACTGTGCATTGACGTAAGATAACGTAACTTGATGCTCAACAACATATACAACATATAGTTAAAAATAAATGCTAAATGTTTCCTTCAGAAGTACAGTACATTGTACTCCATTAGATTCCAATGCAAAGGTGAGGTAAGCAAAACACACTAGGCCTATTACATTAAAAGGTAAAACAAAAGTTTCTAAACATAAATATTTGCAAGACTGAACCGGAAAAGGTTGTGGAGTTTTCATTTTACAGCAGAATGTTAAAACATCATGATTCTGTCAAAAATCTAAAAAAAAAAAACCTGAATTCCTTCTCCAGTTCTTATATAAATAACACTATCTTTAAAATGTAATGGTTAAATCCTCAAGAGGCAGACTACAACATGGCAAGAGATCAGTTAAGCACTGTTGGCACTAACTTAACTTACACTTTACTTTACTTCATTCTCTGTCCTCCAAGAGCATCCTGAATAAACTGTAAACTACGTTTGTAGAGAAAGGAATTCTTATTTTCTGGTTTGCAGATGTTTAGGTGCTCTACATTCACCTGGATGAGGTCCCCAATTCCAAGCTCTGAAGGAAGAAAAAATATTAAAACCTTACAAATGAAACATAACATTACAGTTATATAATGCCAGCTTCAATTATTATTTTGACCTACCTGCCGATTGAGATGGAACAACCAATATTTTGAGCATTGGCCCAATGTAGGTAGGCAGTGATTCTGCAAAGCTAAGAACTTTAAACTCTTGTTCTTTTGCAATGTTAAGAAAATTTTCGTTCAGGTCTCGCAACGCTGGAGAGTCTGAGCAGAAATAAAGTGTGTGAGACAAAGACTAATTCAATCTTCAAATTCTGAGAACGAAAGTATTGTACCTTTACATAGTTCTCTGACTTCTATAGAGGGAAACAGAAGGTATCGAACGTTGACAGAATACTCTGCCATGAACGTGCCGTGGTGAGGAACGCTGTAAAACAGAATTCCTTTAGTGTTCTTGATCAGCGCACTGAGGTCAGGATCTTTTGAGGCATCTAAAAGCATCTTTTTCACGAGTAAACCTATGAAACAAAAAAGATAAGTTAACCAAACTAATTCTGCAGACTTATAAACCATAAAGATGACGTACAACTCAGACCATATAAAAGTTTTACTGATGTGTGCTTTAAGAACTAACCTCCCATACTGTGGGCTACCCAAACCACAGGCCTGTCACCTACACCCGCATCCTTCAATTTCCTCAGCAGCTCCTGACTCCTGTAGGCCAATGACTTTCTGTATAGAAAAAACAAACAATAATCATAATACAATAAGTTAACCTGATAACTTACTAACATACTTCACACCACAACTATTTCACGAGTTCGCCTTAGCAAATAATTAAATAGGCGGCGATTAAGTAAGTAGAGAATATAGTATGCGTATTTGGAGTGCTGTCCAGGGAGAGGGCTCTGAGGTCAGTATTCTTACACTAAATCTAATAAAATATGTTATTAAAAACACGTTAATAAATAAAGTTTGTCTTCAGCAAGTTTGTTTTTCTGTCAAATGAATAACTTTTTTTACGACTTAATGTGGAAATGGTAGAACAACAACACGAGTATGACGTGTCCACCAATCAACCAATCACAATGCAATGGGAAGAGACCTTGCCCCCTGGATCTCGCGTTCTGCAGTGAGGGGCTACTGGGTTTAATGGCCAGGAGTCGGGGTGGAGGAGGGATACTTAAAAAATGTCGAGTGAAAGGAAGTAAGGCGATTTAACTATTTATAGAGCTCACTCTTGATTTGGTAGGACGGATGATGTAATAGCTAATGACGGGCAGCTGTGTAATTATTTGCATGGGCTCCTCCCGAACTTTGTTAATAAAACATAATTTACCTTTGGTTTTCGGCAGGACACTTCGCCTTCCAGTCACTTAAATGCGTGTCATACTCCACTGATAGGATTCTGAGGTTTGGACAGTCTGCAGCCAACCATGACTGTGGAAAATACAAAAAGAGATCGAGAATGACTTTCCAAATGCCTCTCCAGCCCTGTAATGCTGTTACACCACAGACAACATTTGTTAACTCTGAGATTTTACCCCTACGCTTCATTCATAGCGGTCTTCACAAAAATATTTAACCTTGGGCCAGCATTCAGTGTAGTCGTCTCGGATCCCTTCTGAGGTCTTGTCATCATCACCTGTAATATCACAGTCTTTTTGACGCCATGTCTTAAACGCTGCTCCCAGCAGGCCATGCACAAAAAGGATGTCAGCTTTGATTGGCTGGCTGATTGTAAAGGAGGTGAAATGAGATTAAATATATGATTTTTGGAGCAATAATGGAAATTTTAATTTAAAGTATGCTTACTTTGTACGGCACTGCGGATGCAAGATATAAACGCCATCTTGGTACTTCTCTCTTACTGCATCTCGGTCCAGGTTGGCCAATGCACGGGCAGCGTGAGATGCCTGCATGATGTGTGGTGATTGGATCATCTCAGCTAGGGCAGATATCCAACCTAGAATGTGAATTAATACAGTTATAGTCATTAACTATAAATGTCATAATAGTTCATATGATTCTTAGTGTATAAGGATATAAACAAGCTTATGAGCAAAGCTAACCTGACTGTACTATAGCGGTATGCAAGCTATCATTCAAGGCAAGATTTCCAATAATTCGCACAATGTTACGCTGAATCTTGGGAGAGTCTCGGCGAAGCTGGTAGACTCTCTGTAAAAGCTGCAATCCTCCATTGGCAACAATGTGGTCACAATGACTGGGGACCTGTGAGGAATAATGTGATAGTTCAGGTCAAAATAAAACGTCTGTCATTATTTATTCTTCATCAGGCCATTCAAAACCTGTATATGACTCTTTCTTCTGTGGAACACAAAAGAAGATATTTTAAGAAATGTCTCGGTGGTTTTGTGTCAATGCAAGTCAATGGGGATCAACGTTGTCTGAATAAACACTGGTTTTCAAATATATCTTCTTTTGTGTTCTGCAGAAGAAAGTCATACACATTTGAAATGAAATGAGGGAACTTTGAAAAAGCTTTACTCGTTCACAGGAACTCTGTTTTCTTTGATCACTGTTTATTTCCTTGCTCTACAAAAAGTGTCAAGTGTGCAAAAATGCACTACACGGACTGCAATGCTGTACAACAGATTATAAACAGAGGTGAATCTTCACCGTTGAGTGCTGCACCAGAGCCTGCAGGCAGAAAGTCTCCACCTTTTCTGAGGGGGTGGAAGTCAAGCTTTGAGCGTAGGGCAACCCATTTCCTCCAAAACACCACAGCCCCCCCTAAAACCACAGTGCAAAACACAGCTATTAGAGTGGATTTTTCATCTAAAGTCAATTTTGCAAATGTATTTAATTGTGTGTCTCACCCTTTGGGAGGCCAGTGACTGGCTGCTTTCTCTAAGTGCCAGCGAGGTAAAGTACTGCACGCACTGATCCACCTCCGACTGGGGTAAAGAAGCAAGCAACTGTCTAAGGCTGTCTTCTATTGATATATCCTATACACACATAGCACACGAACATTAACGCAAGCAGGTGATGCCAGGACATTTTAAGTCAGCTCAACTAATGTTTGGAGTATCTACCCACATCCTCTTTGTGTGGCAGTGCAGGAGGAGGAAGAAAGAAGCGCAGGTCCACATTAGGGATGCGGGCGAGACCCACAGCTGTGCGTTGATCGACCACCTGTGCTGCTGTCTGGTACTGATAATCTGTGATGGACAGGCCAAAAGACCAATGAGAGTATCATACAAATGTTACACGCAGCTGCCTTGGACTGACACCTAGCAGCATGGATGCAACATCATTCAATGCACACCATTGTATCTACTGTGAGAAGTGCTGAGATAAAGTCAGTACTACTGGCCAGTCATTACAGTTGTATCAGAGAATACAGCTTTAGTCTCTCACCCTTCCAGTGGTGATTCTGGGCCAGGTCCTGCACCGCCTGTTGTCTCATGGCCCGGTCGGCAGAGCAGGTTCTTTTCAACAGGATCCAAAGGGCATATTCATGAGGGTCTGCGTCCAGATGACTTAGATGCTCTGATGGAGCAGTGAGCACACAGTTATAGACCCCATCAACACATATCAGTAAAACATCACATCAGATCTCTCTACATTTTAACAGTCTACTACTGTGGAACACTTTGCTAAACTGTCTTGGGTTCAATCTATTTGTTATACACTACTCTACACCCTCAAACCCGATGCCTTCAATTGAGCTGTGATGAAAAACAGAGCCAAACGTTAAACACGGTCTATTATAAGACTATTAAAGGGGTCATATGGCACGGATACGTGTTTTTCTGTGTCTTTGGTGTGTTATAAGTTGCCCATGCATGTATTAGTCACGTAAAATTGCAAATATTAAAGTGTCGGAACAAAAGATGCATTCTATCTAAAAGCGAATGCTCACTCAGACCTGCCTGAAACGCCTCGTGTAACCACACCCCCACAAATCTACATAAGTTCGTGGTATGATTTGACTAAGACTGCCCAAATGTACACGCAAGTAAGGTGGGCGTACCTGTCAGTACAATTGCTTTGGAACCTTATGTTAGAAATATGGTAAGAGGCGTTACATTTCCATCACACGGGTGCAGTATTCGACCAATCGCTACGCACTGGTTAACTGGCCAATCATAGCACACCTCACTTTTCAGAGCGATGAGCTTTGTAAAAAATCTGCGCGTTTCAGAGAGGCGGGGCAAAGAGGAGATACAAACATGCACGGTATGTGGAAAATACAGCGTTGATGAACCTAAAATCGTGTATACACATTGCATTACATCTAAAACAAAGGATAATATTCGTTTTAGCCGTGTCATATGACCCCTTTAAAGAGAACAACACTGAATGTCAGTTCCTCTCTTTGTGGCTACAGGTGACAGTCATCTTTATCACTCAACGGCTACAGCTAACAACGCCAAGGTCGTGGGTTCGATCCCAGGGGATTGCACATACTTAGAAACAATTGTATAAGATAATGCAATGTAAGTCGCTTTGGATAAAAGCGTCTGCCAAATGCGTAAATGTCATGTAAACAGAAAGATATCAGCAGATGTTTCCTAAAAACGTGAAATTAACCCTTCTGTCCTAAGTGGGTTTTCTGTAAGCATACCCTTTGGTATACTCGTAAGATCCTACATAACATTTACATTTTAATCAGCAGGATACGATAACTGACATGAATTGTCAATGGGAACAGATGAATACTCACCGTCCAGGGGGCGGAGCATAACTCTGGATGAAATTTCAAGAAACTTTCTAACTGCTTTATGAAGCTCTTTTCTGGTTTTGTTAGTGAGCCCTGAAAAAGTTTAAAGGTCTGTTAAAGTGCTAACATTACTTATGTTGAGTATATGCAGTTATGAGTTGCACAGAATGTTTTACGACTACAGTAGTGTTCCTGTTGTTCAACTGATATTTCATTTCTTAAGGCGAAGCTATATAATGTCTATTCACTAAAGGTTGCTTTTATAGCGCCTGCCAAAATGCATAAATGTAAATGACTATACAACAAAAAAGTGAACATAATGTACCAGAAGCAAGACTCTCCTGTTCTCTATTGGTGGCATGAGTCAGGTAGATGTAGGACTTGTGTTTCTCCTGTAGAATGGCACTTGTGTCGATAGTGACGGCCTGCTTCAGCGTAACCACTTCATATGTGATGAAAACAAATCCCCTGTGGAAACATATAAGATAAGAGTCAGAAAGTAGGTTAGGGTTTCTGTTGAAGAGAAACCCAATGGTTTTATTAAAACTTTCACAGCTCACACTTCACAAAAATTGTCAAATATATAGAAACATCAAATAAATAAATGAAATCTGCAAACTCTCAAGGAAATTAAGCATGTTTTTTGTAATAGTAGGTTTGGTGGATTTATTATGATGACTACAAAACTAGTAAAACTGTGATAAACTTACCCCAAAATTACTGCACCAGTGACCTTTGCCATTTTTCCTGAATAAAAAAAGCATTTGTTAAAATGACTTGAGTATTATAAGAAATACAAAATGTTTATTATAATCTTGCAAAAAAATATCTTACGGAGGTCCTTCCATGGTAGCGGTCTCCTCACAGCGGGTCCGCTGGTGCTGCTCAGCCTGCGGCAGCGGATCAGTCGTAGTGCAGACGCCGACATTTGCGGCTTTACTCGCAGATATCCGACAAGAACGCACATCAGATGACACCCAAAAACCGGTGAGACACAGGTGTTTATGCTCACTTCTACAGTAACGTTAAACTTCTCACGTCGATCATAACCTAACCAGTTAAAGAAGCCGCGGTGGAGAAGTCAAGGCATTCCAGCGGGGTCACTGTCACATGATCTCCTGTTTTCGACACATTGAACATACTTCTATAATACAGACATCAGGTCTGATCGTCTATATAATGCTAATTATTCTAAAACATCTCACATAAATGAAAAATCATCATTGTTCGAGGTTAAATTAGCAGTGTGCTTTCGTAAAATGACGAGTTAGCTGGATAGCTAATTCACTGTCTGCGTTTAGAACTGTCAATGAAGGCGTACTGTACACGTGCACTTTACCTCTAAAAACAGGAGCACCTTCAAATGAACCTGGTTTGCGCATACACGCTTTCACTTTTGACAACTATTATAAATAAACAGGAACTGTTTTGTATTTGAACGGACTTCAACGTGAAGCGTCATTACCGTAAAATCTAGTGTCACGTATCTAAATGTTTTACCGTAATCAGTGTTGCCAGATTGGGGAGCAACACTGATCGCACACCAGAGTTCAAAGACACCTCCTCATAGATGTTTAAAACCTTTTATTTTTATTGAACAGTGGGTAGCCTCTATATCACGTTGGTAATAATGTGTTTACGACTGCAGCTCACATTATTTTCGAACTTTTTGAAATAACTTAACTAAATAAAATCAAAGAAAAGGCAAGCTGCTTGTTTTTTAATTTCAAAAATCCACCCGACCTATTCAGTTTTCTCCGGTCTAACACGCTCAATCTGGCAACACTGACCGTAATACTGCGCAGTGCGCACTATAATTGTTCAGAGTAACGGGCCTATTGTATTTAGGAAATTAAAAGCTGTCTGTCTAGCAAATGACTGTATATCTGTGTATATGTCATTTGCAGCTGGCACAGCAATGTTGACATATAAAGTTGAATCCTTTGCATTCATTTCAACCTGGTGAGAGATTTCCTTCCTCTTGTTAAGGGAAATCCACTCATGTTTGTGAAGGATATCAGGTCACATCCAGGATATGTGTGCTATAAACTCTCTTTAAAACACCTTAGGAACATTTTTGTCATTGGTTTGTTTATTTTCACCAACTCTTTTAACGGACGTATTCACGAAGCTGTCAAAGAATGGCAAAATAATACTAATAATACTCTTTCTATTGAGATTTAGGCATACAAAAAGTAGCAGTGATTTATTCAGTGATAACATGCAGATGTAGCAATAAAAAAAATAAAAATTGCAAAATGATTTGCATCAGTTTATTACTATGAGGCTGAGGAATGTTTAAAAGACTAGAGTCCCTATAAAAATGAATAAATACTCAATCCAATGAGTTTGTGGCAAAAATATTTTAAATTACTGTTTATAATAAATGGCTGTATATCAATATTAAACTTTACTAAGATTTATTGCAACCCCACCCTGACCTTCGATATCTCTTGCTTTATCTTCTCTATTTCTTCTTCTCTATTTCTACTTCTCTCTCTCTATTAAATGATGCATAGTTTTTGATAATAGATTGAATATTAATGTAAAACAAATGTAATAAAAATGCATACACGCTAAAAACGTCCTTCCCATGTGCCCATGGCATTTTACTTTTTTGTTTCAAAGCTAAATGACTGTTTTTTTGTCAGGCTTTAGTTCAAGTCACTTATTAAGAGCCAGAGAAATAAAAGTGTTCTCTCTATGAACAGCAGATGGCGCTGTTACTCGTTGGTGAACATATTGCAGCTACTTTTTCGGGCAAATTATGTTTTTTACATTTTTATTTGAATTGTATTTTTTATAAATACAGATATATACATTTATTAAAAATAAAGAATTTTTTAAACAAATGTCCATCCTGCTATTTTTGATTGTTTGATCATCATTATGAAGTCCTCTCTTTATTTATTATGATTCAATATTCAATGTATATGAATTTCTTATGTCTTCCCAGGAAAATATTCAGCAAGTTGTTGATGTGGTGCTAAGCGGCTTCATGGTGCATCTATAAAGAAGGTGAGATGTCAGTTTAAGAATGGCACAGTGCACACCTCTCTCTCTCCCTCTCTCTCTCTCTCTCTCTCTCTCTCTCTCTCTCTCTCTCTCTCTCTCTCTCTCACAGAACACAACACAACACAACTTTGGAAAACTGGCCATGACTGAGTTTAGAAACCCAAAAAGAAACTGGGAGTTGAAATTCCTATTGTCCAATTTAAAGTCCAAGTCTATGTATATATTTGTCTTCTCCCAACCATATTAGTGTCTTCTCCTTCATGTGGTCGTCTCCTGATAGGCTCGTATGATACTGTCATAGGCAGGTGGTGGGGTCTGGCCAGCATGGAAGCCCCTAAGGTTGCTGTTGCTCCAGAAGGAATCTGGTCTGTTCCTGGCTCTGGGTGGAGTAATCATAGAACTCACAGTGTTGGTTGCACCAGCCGCCCCGGGGCTTGTAGTGAGAGTTGGGGTCTGTGGCAGGCTACCCTGGGCACCCTCCTCTGCCTCGCGAGCAATCTGACTGCACTGGAGAAGAGGATGGAAGGTGGAGGCCCGGAAACTAGATTTGCGGCCCGGCAAGTCGCCATAGTCTGTTGGTGAGGAAGAGGTCTGTCGATGGAAAGAAAAGGCAGCGCTGGCCAGGCTGTTATTGCTGCGTCTGTCGTAGCTGCTGCTGTGTCGACTGAAGCCAGAACGTGAGCGCGGTGAGGAAGAGCGGGTGGTGGAACGGTGGACGGGCAGGCGTGTGATTGTTGCCGAGGCCCGACGGCGAGACATCCAGGTCAAAGTCATGTAGACCAGAGCACCTAGCAGTAGACCAACAACCATAGAAAGACAGAAGGCCAGTATGACATCCCCTAGAGGAATAGAGATGTAATTTAATAAAAGCATTAAGGAAAGTATAGTTATGAAGTCTGGAAGGAAATTTTTCCTATTTATTTCAGATGGCTTAAGGAGTGGACTAATGATTTTTAGGATCTTGAGTGACTGACTGTAGGAAACAGTTTAAAGGGATAGTTCAACCAAAAATAAAAATTCTGTCTTCATTTATTCACTCTCATGTCATTTAAAATACGTATGACACCATAATGGAAATCAAAAGGGCTTTTTCGTAAAAAACACACTTATAGTGGGCGGTCAAATTCCTAATGTTTACGCCACACCCAGTGTTTTCTTATGGCGCTAAACTGAATTAAATAGTTTGAATTTTAGGAAGTTTCCTGTTGTGACATTCCATTGTCCATAGAAATACCGATTCCAGTAGCACACACGCCTGTTATCCTGAGTGTCACGTGACATTAAAGCTCCTTTGAAATCTGCAATTTTTTAAAATTCTAAATAAAAAGTAAATTTCTATTTCTCTGTGTTTTGGAGTGTCTGTCAGCGTGGTTTTAAATTTTTTTTCAGGTTATTGAAAGAATGTGTTGTCTGTAGTCAGACAAATAATGACAAGGCATAACTTTCCGTCATGTTATTGCAATATGACAGCAAAAACTCTTTACAGTCTTAAGTGTATTCCAAAGTGCGTATTAATATACAATTTTCTCCCTGGGAGAAAAGAATCACAGTCCAGTGTAAAGGATCATCTGGAAATGACATTTGAAAAGACTAAATGGAAAAAGCTACACGCGGACTGGCTGTTGTTTTTTCACAGATAACTCTTGCCAATATCTTTTGTTACTCTTTACTACTCTCTGCCTTTCTGTCGAGAAGCAAATTCTCTTTAAAGTTCTCAGCACATAACTTTCAACACTCCCCAGTCATTTATATAAGTTCAGAGTTGACAACATAACATTATACGTAAGAAATTTGAGAGAGAATGCTTTATAAATATTGTAAAATGACTTACTCAATCCAAAAGACTCCAGTATTTCCACAATAGGATGAGTGCTGTTATCTGCCATAGCTCCAAGAGAGGTGTCCAAGAGAGGACACGGTCTCCCCGCCAAACCCTTTAGTCCACTCACGTTTTCCTTTTATTCCGCTGTCCTTTCTCTATATCTGTGTCTGGGCAACCCCTTAGTTCTCCATGACCCTCCTCTCTGTGCCCGTGTCTGTCTTTCAGCCCCGGACGACTCAGCTCTATGGCACACAGGATCTTCTGCAGGGCTGGAGTTGCTCTGTTGTTTGTGGCAAAGCAAAGTCTTCTCTTAACATTTCCTGCCTTTCCTGCGTAAAATTAGCAGCAGACTGTCCTTATCGGCACAGAGCAGGGTTCCTGTGGGCTGGAGGGGAAGGGAGAAGGGTGGAGAGAGGGGGAGAGTCAAGGTGTGTTTGACCGTGCTCCCCATGCTCTCATCCATCATATTTTACTTGTCTCACCTTCTTTTTTTCTTTCTCCATAAACTCATGAACTTTGAAAGATGTATTGCTCTGTGTCACCACAGATGGCATTTAGCTAGTCTGTAGTTTAGATGAGAGATATGCTTTTTATGCTTTGCAATTCATAGGATAATGATAGAAATCACATATCAGTGTATAAGTATATAAATTCAACCTATAATCACAATAACTCAAATAACATATTCTTATAAAATGGTAATTATATAATATATATATATATATATATGTATGTGTTATTAAATAAATTTGACCTATGCGTAATGGTAAATTGTGACACTTTCTGATAATTGTTTGGTGTTCACTGTGTGACACCAAATGGCTTAGATGCTACTATAAGATTGTAGTAGGTTAATATGGAATATAGAGGAAAAAGAAAAAAGTAAAAAAATAACATTTAAAGGGATACTCCACCCAAAAATTAAAATTCCGTCATGAATTCGCCCCCAAGTTGTTTCTTAATCTCTTTGTTTGGTTGAACACAGAGAAAGATATTTGGAAGAATGTTAGCAACTGATTTTTCTGGGGCATCATGACAAAAAAATGTTTTCCTACTATGGTAGTCAATGGTCCCCCTGAACTGTCAGACTCTAAAATTCTTCGAAATAACGATTCGCCTTATTCGCTTATTATAATAGAAAATAATATAATTCAATAAATAAATTCAATGAAAAAAATAAAATTGAGCATTGAGCACATTTTAATTTAACAAAACCTTTTTCTTATAAAAACCAAGTAAACCATCATAGGACATTTTCACAATAAAAAAGTATCAGGAATGCTTTTTCCAGCTTATAAAAAACAAAATGAAATGTGGAAAAGGTTTGCATTTTTCTGTGTTTCCCAACACGATTTCCAAGATTCTAGAGCTTTTACAATTCCAATTTCTCTTCCTTTAGTATTGCTGGTCATCACAGAACTTCATATTTTCCGTATAGACATGCCAGTAGTCCCGGGTTATCCTGACCAGGCTGGCTTTGCAGTCCTGCCCAAACAATATCCTGATAAGATCCTGCAGAGAAAGCAGTTACAGTGACACAAACTAGTGAGACGTAGTGCTTTCCCTTTCAAATGTTCATGAAGGGTATCTGGATGTTAGTGATTAGTAATGACGGGTTTTCAGGACAGAGTCGCTGTTTTGGGAGGGGAGGGATAAGCCCTGTACTGACATTTCCTCATATTGTTTCTTGTGAAGTCAGCTTTGACCAAACACATGTTTTAAAGAATAGATTGCAATTTATTTTAAGCTACTTACTGACATTAGAGCATGATTCATATTTGCGAACACTTGGCCAGGCATTTAGCAGATTTCTTTTTAGATCGAATAATGTTTAAAGCATAAATTCTGTTACTAATTTCGTTGAAGTGTAAAGACACTTTGAGCTCTACAAATTCCTATTGCCATTGATTCTATTACCTGAAGTTTTCTTTAGAAACATTCTCTCCTTATTGTAATAATTGGTCTCAATATTCTTTAACCTCTTATTAAGCGCCCCTATTTTTGAGCATTGTATTGATTGCAAAAACACGTTCAGAACATAAATGATGAGTGTTAGCTTTTAAACGAGGCATAGTTTTTGATAATAGATTTATAGATTTATGTAAAACAAATGTAATAAAAATGCAGACACGCTAAAAAACGTCCTTCCCATGGGCCCATGGCATTTTACTTTTTTGTTATTGTTTCAAAGCTAAATGACAGTTTTTTTGTCAGGCTTTAGTTGAAGTCACTTAATATGAACCAGCGAAATAAAAGTGTTCTCTCTATGAACAGCAGATGGCGCTGTTACTCGTTGGTGAACATATTGCATCTACTTTTTCGGGCGAATTATGTTTTTAACATTTTTATTTGAATTGTATATTTTGAAAATACAGATATATACATTTATTAAAAATAAAGAATTTTTAAACAAATGTCCATCCTGCTATTTTTGATTGTTTGATCATCATTATGAAGTCCTCTCTTTATTTATTATGATTCAATATTCAATGTATATGAATTTCTTATGTCTTCCCAGAAAATATTCAGCAAGTTGTTGATGTGGTGCTAAGCGGCTTCATGGTGCATCTATAAAGAAGGTGAGATCTCTCTCTCTCTCTCTCTCTCGCTCTCTCTCTCGCTCTCTCTCTCTCGCTCTCTCTCTCGCTCTCGCTCTCGCTCTCGCTCTCGCTCTCGCTCTCTCGCTCTCTCTCTCTCTCTCTCTCTCTCTCACACATGCATCTGCAGTGACCGCGTGGAGGTCATTGCTAAGCATTGCTTGAAAACCAGCACACTCAGCGATTTGCTCTATGAATTGTGAGCTTATCCCTTTAGTCTGGCGTTGCTTATCGCTTTAGTCAGGCGTTTTACTTGCATTTTTATCAATAACATGTATGTGTGTGATTGAAGCTGTACTGCAGGTGAAGAGCATAACATTATATCTCTCTGATATGGGACCATTTACAGGATTTCATTCACATTAAGTTTTTTTATACTCTAGGAATATCTCAGACATTTAGCAGCACAACATGGTTAACATAAACTTGCCTTGCTCATTTCCCTGGACATTTTTTGGGGGGTGGGCTCCCGCTCCTCTGGGCCCAACAAACAAACTGTACTACAAAAGGTCTTAGTAGGCTCGTCCTCATCCCAGGGCCCGAGACAACATTACCAGTTATCTCCCCTGATGACGGCCTTCACTTACTAATGTGGCTGTGCGGCATTCAGGCCCCACTATTGGTCAATAACATGCACTCAAGATCTGCATTCTGATTGGACACCAGGTGGCAGTGAAAACGAACGCCGGTGCCTACTGTGGTGTCTGAGATGCAGAAAGAGAGAGAGAGACTGTGAGCGAAGGGGTAGAGGTTGCTTCCTGCCGAAGGCACAGAACTTCAAGGGGAGGACAGGGACCGTATGTTTGCATGGCATGCAGTGATGTTGAGTTTTTAGGACTTAATGTACATTCAGCTGATCCTGGATCATTGGAGAAGTCTCAGGTGGCTGACCTGCATCAGCATCAACTGACTTGAAATCAGTGGAATGGCATCCGCTCAGCACTATGGCCGTTCAGACAGGGAGATTGCCAATGAGATGCAGAGGCTGCAGGGTAAGTGCTTACGCATGCTTTCTCTTAAAGGTGACCTCGCTGTTGTGTAGGATGACACAGCATATACATGTGCAGATGTCATTGGGTCTTTTGTAAGGCTGACTTCTCAATTTGAATAGGTTTGAATAGTTAAGGGGTTCTGGTTGGATATGTTTTGTATTTTGTAATGATGTTTTGATTGATAACTGCATCCATGCATCAGCATACAAAGAGTCCTTGCTAGTCTTGTTTGGCGCATAGTTTGAGCAGATGCTGCTCTGCAGATGTATGTTGACAAGAGATATGCGATGCAGATTTGTCACAACTGCATGCATGAAAGTATGTTTGTTTTTATTTGGTGCTTTGCAGTTATAGTGACGTCTCTTGTTGCAAAATTGTCCTTGGGGAGTTTAGGAGTGTTTTTTTAATTTATTTATACACACATACATTCAATTTTACATTCAATACATTCAAAGTTTCAGAAAATGTAGATTTCTTTATATATCTATAAAATATGGATGTTGTTTACAATGAATACATCTGTAGTTTTACACTGATCAGCATTATTGTGCTTGTGTGCCCTGTGCGTGGACCACTTTTCAGATGAAATCAGAGAGGAGGGAGGAGAGTGAATGAGTTTAGAAATGTGATTATGATAAAAGATTGTTCAGTCTGAGACTCTAAGAACGATGGAGAGGGGATACAAGCGAAATAGCTGACTCTAGAGATGTGTTCGTCTGTGAAAGTCACCTCTTACACCTACTGTGTAAGTCTGTGTAAACCACAATTAATTATATGAATAGCATTACCAATCTTTATTGCCAGCCAGTATTTTAGTCTTTTTTGTCATTTTTTAAAAAAAGTTAAGTAATTTAACAAAATGTATATCTTTTACTGGGAAGCAAAGTTGTATAAGATACTGTATTAGGACTATTGTGTCCTCAATTAAATATCTTTACCCTATTAGAAAATTAGCTTTTCTTACAGTACTTAACAATAAACTTAATTCAAGATATATTTTCTGCAAATGGGTCTTATTCTCATGTAACTTCTCAAATACATTTATTTCGTTTTATGGATTTTTAGACAAAATAAGACAAAACCACTTATTAGAATTAAAACTAGAATTACTAGAATTTATTATACGGAAATGGATCATATTTTGACTCATCATTCATGACGATAATACTTTCACTAATTACAATAAGCAATATATCGTTTTTCAGCGTTTATTAATCTTTGTTAATAATAAAAAGTTAATGCCAATGCAATTGTTCATGTTAGTTTATTATGCATTAACTAATGTTAAAGTCACCATGAAACGAAAGTTGCAAATGTCTTTTTTTCCTATCTTGACATATGAGATGAGAAAAAAATACAGTAAGAACAGTAAATTTTGATTTCATGGTGACTTTAATAGTTACAACTTTTGATTTAAAAAATGTAATGCATTTAGTAATAGTAAAACATAAATGAACATGTAATAATGTAAAATGTAAACAGAACTTTTGTTCTTTAGTTCATATTAGCTAATGCATTAATAATGTTAACAAATACAACCTTATTGTACAGTGTTACCTTTATGACTTATGTATTTATTATGTATTTTCCAATGTATAGTATAAAAACGACTGTTATAATCCTATACCTGGCAATGATTATGACATGGTTGCATGAGATCAATATTTCTGTAGGTAACATAGGACTCTGGTCACCCTAGAACCCAGAAGTAGAGCACTGTGTTGAGTGTCAGGCCAGATTGATGGTGTGTTAAGATGCTTGTGGGGGGAATGAATCAAGTGACGCTAAATACGTTATTTAGTATGTCATCGCCCTTCTATGCCTCATTGGTTGCAAAATTAAGTCAGAGCAGGAAATACATATTCATGTGCTTATGTGTTACACTTATGCATAATATGAAACAGCAGTGGCAGAGCTGTCATACTATGATACCGCTAAAAGAAAAATTGTAGAGATGAATAAATATCTCATCTCTTAAGGAGGCCTGAAGTACTTTGGCCTAAACCGTATGTGTGTAGACTTTCAAATCAAGTGAAAATTTGCCCTATGCTTTGTATGTCTCATATTTCTGTATATATATTCAACATTAAACACTGATTAAAATTCAGTATTCGTTGTTCACTCCTCACGCGAGTCGAGAATTCTTCAGCTATTCCTGAATGAGCAGATTAGAGATGATAATTAGACCCATTTGATCCACTGCCTTGATCAGATTAGATTACCATTACTGTGTGTGTGAGAGTTTCCCTTCCTGCCTGAAACAAAGAGCTCATCATAGGCAATATTCATTGGGTTCAAAACATTTGAACTATCATTTCAATTTCCTGTTTTATTGCTGAAAACAGAGAGGGAATGTCTTGCTAATGAGCACCTGTGTCTTCTGTTTTCAAAATGGGAAGCATGCACAAACACACACACGCACGCACGCACATGCACACACTTACCATCACACAAACATGTTCATGACATTATTTTTTATTTATGCATTTATGAGCCTTTTTATTGGGTTGTAATGACACTAATATCCATCCTCATGTTCATTTAGGTTCATTCTTATTAATAAACTATGCCATCTCATACATTTCTTCAGACATCATTTATTCATACATAATTCATGTCGTTTAATTAAACATCATTTTTATTTCAATAACAAATATCATCATTAATACTGCGTGTTCAGATCTGTTCAACTGTGTATGAAAGTGTATGCTTTGTTGAAATGTGTTAGAGAAGGTGGGCTTCCCCAGCTGAATCTTCATTTCTGTACTATTCAAATAAAATGTAATAATTGTAAGATTACATGAATCATAAACGTTATTTGCGTCTGTGTAAATTTGTATGCCTTGTTTTTTCTTTTGTCCTCTTTTTGGGTACGTCATATCCAAACAGTGACAGGTTGTTAAAAAACAGCAATTAGTGGCACCATATGGCCGAAACAGCTAGTCTGCTTTGAAGTCCTTGCAGACTAAAAATCGTCCCGTATGTTTAGGAATTTTGCTATTTATTATCTCTCATTATCTTGACAGTAACGCCACATCTCTGCATACTTTCAGTAATTTGGTTTTCAG
Organism: Triplophysa rosa; assembly: GCF_024868665.1. Taxonomy (NCBI): domain Eukaryota; kingdom Metazoa; phylum Chordata; class Actinopteri; order Cypriniformes; family Nemacheilidae; genus Triplophysa; species Triplophysa rosa. The sequence goes on along the minus strand of NC_079904.1, from coordinate 11,390,308 downwards.
TGATCATTTGTACTTCTCCACATACAGTCTGGTGGGTTTCTCAAATCAATGAGACAAGTTTTACTGTCCTGTTCCCCTACTTTTTCTTTTCTTTGTTGTGTGTAGTGTGGGTCCCTAGAGGGACAACGCCATGAATATTGTCTTCATAAATAAATGTTTAAAAAAATCATTAAAAAAAGGTTTTGTGTATGGTGAACGTGAGCAATTAAGCTATTTTGTCCGCTGGCTTTTTGTCTGTTTCATGCTAAAAAGTCCCATAAACAAACCCGTAAAAGGTTAAAGTTTACCCTTTGGTTCGTGCTTGGTGGCACTTGAATTATTTTCTTTTTGTGTGCATTTTATTTATGCGAATGCATTCATAACATGAACAAAGACAGAAAGAGACAGAGGTACATGGAGGTCATCCCATGTGCTCATGCTCTCTTTAAGGCAATACTGGCACAATGCCAGTGAGAGAGAGGGAGAGAGAATTGGTTCAGTCCTGGCACTCCTCCACAATAGCTGTGTAATGTTGTGCCATATATGGCAGAGAGCAGCCAATTTCCTACTGACCAGCACGAGTGCAGAAGGTCACCTTGAACGCTGTGAAGTGGAGGGGTCTTGTGGATGTGGTCCTCCTCCATTCTTGTGGTGCCTCAGATATTTAACAATGAGTTCCTCTTGTCATTCCATCACACAGACTCAGCATTCTGTTTTGGCTCTGAGCTGTACAAAGGTGTAATACGATAGAGGTGCAGACACAAAACAACATGCTCAGCAAAGAAGAAAATGGATGCAGTGTGCAACAAAATTACATATGAAGAATTTATAATAGACATTGTTTGTGTTTTATTGCTATAACCCTTGCGGTTATATTACGTGCTTTAGATACTAAAAATGAAAAACAAATGTTAAGATCCCAACAAATAATTACAGTGTGCGGGTTTCTATTACAGATTTGCGCAAAATGTATGCAATATTTTCTAAATGTCGATAAAAAATGACATTTCCATTAAATGATGCTATGTGACTGAAATGCAAATTTTGTCTTCTCGCCATAAGTCATTTTTGCCAAACTTGTTGCAAACCAGCTTTAGAGGTGCGTACCCCCACCTACTCTGAGGTTGTGTGAAAAGAAAACTAGCCCAACCAAACCATGCCATCTTGTCCATTAGACATGAGCACATGATAATATCATGCACCCCTACATCAACCATACAGCCTTAATGGAGCCAGACCCATCTTCATGGTCAAGTGTGAGTACAATGTAAATCTATATGACAACTGGGAAAAGAAAATTCCATACTTCACAGCGTTCAGCTATAGTGGTGTCCCCAAGAAAATAATTGCTGATTCCCGCTGATATTGATGCTGATAGTGATATTGCATTGCCGGTTTCACCGACACACATTAGTTAGCCGAAAAGATTGCGTTTAACTTCAGTCATTGGAATCATCCATGGCACTTATAACGCCCTCCAGATAATATGTTTCTGTCTTATCTTTCAAAGGCAGACTAACCTTGAGTTTTCGCTCAGTCAATATCACTGAACCCTGAACTGGTCACCTTGGAACACCTTGCCTCGAGCAAACTGTGTAAGTGAAGGTCAGTGGGGTATCACCCTCCAAATGTGATGAAATCTCCTGATTTGTGAGTTTGTTTTAAGGCAGAATGTGTTTTTTATATGCAAATCCGAGTCAATACACTTAATCAATGTACATTATATCTGCATGTTCTCTCAGTGCAGTGAACTTGTGTCTATGTGATTCTATTATTCCACATGATGTAGGCAGTATATGTGGGCATTTCTCAATGTGGATGAAATGCTTAGTCTGTCTGACCTACTTCTGCCCTGGCTTTGACCACAACATCATTTCATTACAAAAGCCAACAGGAGGTCCTTTAATACGCTTTAGATGCCATGATTGACATCCGTTTTGAGTTAGTCTGTAAACCACTGTGGCATTTCTTTCTTTCTTTCTTTCTTTCTTTCTTTCTTTCTTTCTTTCTTTCTTTCTTTCTTTCTTTCTTTCTTTCTTTCTTTCTTTCTTTCTTTCTTTCTTTCTTTCTTTCTTTCTTTCTTTCTTTCTTTCTTATTTCACATTTCTGTCACGTTAGAATTTCGATATTTTCTTTCTCTTTTTCCGGCATTACATACTGTATAAATGTACTGATAAAATGAAAATAAATACGCATATAGTTGTGATAGCTAATATTAATAAATCAAATTACTGCCGATTTAATGCAGTTGAATTTTCATACCTCTTTCATTCCCTCCACATTTTAATCTAGGCTATTTATTTATTTTGCAAAATACGTCTATGAGTAGGCTATGTATTGTGGGCGCATCTGTAGCGATAAGTGCACAAATCATCGGAACGAGAGGAAATTCCCGTAGTAATCATGCTGAGTTATTCAGAAAATCATGTGTGTCTTTGGACTATAATTAGTGATGCTAATTTGGCAGCATTAGTTTGCTGAATTATTCGCATTTAAAGGGGTTTAGTCACATGTTTGAGGGGAAAAGCGCGGGAGGGAAGACGCTCTTGACTCGAGACTTCCGATATCAGTGAATGAGAAAGCAATCATAGCCGCACTCCCCGGCCACATACCGTATAGCCTATTTTTTTATTATCCTCATGTATAGTTGTTGCTGTAGCGGTGGATGAAACGTGTGTATGTGTGTAACTGTTTTCTATAGCGAGGAGCAGATTTATGATTATGTAGCTATTCATAAATGTAGGCCTTGTGTGTGTGCGTGGCAGGAGAGAGAGTCGTCTCAATTTAGTGCACTTGTTTCACATTTATGGTGTGTATATAACAAAAAGAAAAGGATTGATTGTAGATCAGATTAAATCGTTGTGGGGGAAACACCAGGCACAGTAAGTCCATATTTCAGAACTTGGCAGTAAACCCTTAACATACATCTCGTTTAGTAATGGACCCTTCACTTTTCACTTCACTATTCTATTGTAGCCTACCTTTTTAAATTACATTTGCTATTTAATTCATTCAGTATACCACTAGGTGGTGCAATGCCCTTTCTTTCTTTCTTTCTTTCTTTCTTTCTTTCTTTCTTTCTTTCTTTCTTTCTTTCTTTCTTTCTTTCTTTCTTTCTTTCTTTCTTTCTTTCTTTCTTTCTTTCTTTCTTTCTTTCTTTCTTTCTTTCTTTCTTTCTTTCTTTCTTTCTTTCTTTCGTCTGTAAGCCATGCATGTATGGACTAATAGAGAGGGGAAACCCATGGGGTTAGTTGGATAGCCTCAGGTATTAGATGAACTGACCCAGCATCTGTTTGTACTCTAACTTCTACTGATCTCTAGTTTATAACCCTCATCTTTCTTTTTAGTAACAAAAAAATCTAATTAAATTAGCATTAATTCTTTGAAAAATCTGTTGTTTTTCCATTACTGTCTTTCTCTTTAGGGCTTCTATCACCTGAATGTATAATAGATTTAGACTTTAAAGACTGTATGTACCATAATAAACTGTGTATTTAAAAAGAGTGGTCATGGAGGTCAAATGGTTGGTCAAACGCATTAATAAAAAACATCAGTTTCATTTCAGGACCATGGACAGGGACCAGGCACTTCTACAACAAACTTTCAATATGTTAAAATAGGTTGAATCTGTACATTAACCACCAGAAATTTATAAATGAAACAGATCATTGTTTACTGCAAAGCATGCATACTGCATTGCATACTGAAATATTCACTTGTTATAGCAAAACCACAAAGACCCACACTCTTTCTCTCCTTGTCTCTCTCTCTCTCCTTGTCTCTCTCTCTCTCCTTGTCTCTCTCTCTCTCTCTCTCTCTCTCTCTCTCTCTCTCTCTCTCTCTCTCTCTCTCTCTCTCTCTCTCTCTCTCTCTCTCTCTCTCTCACATGACTACATACATGTACACACACGCCTGTCAAGGAGAGATTTTCATTAAAGATTCTGCAGAAGAGATTCCAGGCTAGGTTAGTGAGTTGAAGATAACAGGGGACTGATGGCATATGACAGGAGCCATTTCATATTAATGACTTTCGTCATTTAAAACCCTTTTGGGAGGAGACAAATAAAGGGGGAAATTATACCCATGATTAATGAAACTATCATAATTTTAGAGATTGTCACCGTCCCCAGGCTTTTAATTTTCTCGTATCTTCAATTTTAAAATCTATAACAATAGTGGTTAATTTCCTCTATACTGCTACAGTAAAGAATAGGATTTTTCTTTCATACATTTGATTATCATTGTAAACAAGCTATTTTTGGTAAAAAAGCACAATATAACAAAAACTTACATTTCAATAATGCATCCAAGCTGTGTAGGGATATTTGTTTTGTTAGACTATTTAAGGAGGTTTACAGTATAAAGCCACTGGGAGCGGCAAATCAGATCGAGCAGTGTTTTCAGGCAAAGTTAATCAGCTCAGCCCCGTGGCTTTCTCTAAAACCCTGGAATCCAATGCATTTTGTGGGAGAAAAGAGAGAGAGCGAATTCAGCTGATTTTGGGTAATTTCAGTGCCAAGCACGTCCTGCCCGGTTTGGTTTTTAAAGAGCATGTGTGCCAGCTATGTGACGCACACACACACCACTCCCCCTCCGTTTATGCTCAGATGACATCACACATTCCCACACAATCCGATTGGCTGGAGGTGAATGGATTGTTACTGCAGTCGTACCGATTTTAGAGAGAAATTCTGAGACCGGTGTTGCACACATGCACACATTCCCACACACTCTTTGCATTGCAGTATATGCAGTATAGAGAGGACACAGGTCCTGTTTGCGGGTTGAGTAGAAGGAAGCAGGGAAGCTAAATAAGAGGGCGGCAGCTGGTCTGAGATCAGCAAAAGATCAGTCGTGGAACATTTTGACAGGTTTTAGATGAGAAAGAGAGGGCAGGAGTAGAGGACAAGGGGAATTTACCCTGTGCAGGAACTCTCACTATCACAGGTGGATGCATGGACTTAGGGCTCACAGAGGCATTGTGGGAATGGAAGTCAAGGACAAGGTGGCCCAACGGTGGGAGGCTATAGCTGCCAAAAAGAAGACAGGCACATGCCTCAACTTAGTGCCAGGGGTTTCTCAGCACCTGCGGGGTAAGAATTTGGCATACTTGCCTCCTAAAATTCAGGTTTTTTTGCAGTGGTGTACATCCTTAACATTGCATGTGTGTGTACTTAAATACGAAATACTTCATGGAAATGTACATCTTTGCATATTCTGTGATGCTATGTTTGTATGTGTGTTACATCATGTTTGAAGCTTTTTAAATCTGTGCACATGTATAAAGTTTTATTTTTAAAATCAGTTATTTGATGCACTGTGAATCATTACTCAGTGTGTGTGTGTGTGTGACTGACTGTGTGAGAGAGATTGTGTGAAACTAGGAAGTGTTGATTAATCATGGTGGTTATTTTGGAAAGGATTTAATTAGGAATTAGAAAAAAGGCACATCGACTCCATGGATATAATTATGTGGATTCAATGGGCACATTTTGTGTTAGGTGCGTGTATCGGTGATGGAACAGCATTTGCTATGTGAGTTTACATCTGTCTGGCTCAAAGTCACCCTGTCCTTATGATGGTGGGCTGGGGACACACACACTAATGCAGCAGGAAATCACTCCTATTATCATTTATCACACTCTTCTTTTCATCAATATTTAATTACTTTAGATCTGAAACAGATTCAAGAAAACTATTAATTTACAAAAACACATTTTTAGCACATGTGACATAAGCACATGTGGTCTGCATTATGCACGAGCCAGCTCCTTGTCCTAACGCACGCACACGCACACACACACACACACACACACACACACAACACACACACACACACACACACACACACACACACAGATGATGTGTGACACAGTGACCGACTTCAGTATGATCCATCAGACAGTGGTTTTATTAAAGATGTCAGGTCTGCATCACTTGTCATGTCATGATATACCAGTTAAGATGAAGAATATTAGTCTCCTTCTAGTACAGAATCAAGGTTGGAGTAGAGCAGAATATTTTGTTTAGTGAATTAAACATTTACTAAACATTATTAAAGCTTTTGGGCAAAAAAAATCGGTTTTATTTTGATTAGATGTGTGATATACGATTCTGTTAAAAATGATAGGTAAAGGCACAGTTCTTTGGGAAATATACAGTATTGTTTCCCCAGAACAACACAATAACTCACTTTGTATTGGGATTAGATTATGTGTTATGAAACATATGATACACAAAATGATAGTTCATATGATTTATGCTTTGGTTAAGATTCAGTCAATATTGCGTTTCTCTGGATTCTAATGTGTTTTGTATATATGTCTTTCTTTCAGATGAACAGGAAGCAGTACAGAAGAGGACTTTCACTAAATGGATCAACTCTCATCTGGCAAAGGTGAGCTGTGATGTGTAACAATCATACACAGATACATGCATATGTGCAGTAACACAAAGTACATGAATGTTTTTCTATCCACATTACAGAATTAATCTGTCATATGACTGGTGGCACCGGCCTAAATCTATCATAAACATGCACTTTAATCTCCTCTATAGATTACTGTACCTCATTTTACCAGGGTACAGGCAGTCTGCTGACAGGACTTACCTATAGCTTACTGTGTAATAGCACAGCATTACATAATAATAATGTGTAACTGCAAAAATAATAATCAGGATTGCTGTGTTGGGCTGGGAACATGTGGGGGTAAGGGGGTGAGATGGGATAAAGTATTTAAAATTGAACAATTACACTCTTCAGAGCTTTTAACCGATATACTGTATGTACAAATGTCTTAAAAGGGATAGTTCACCTTAAAATGATTTCATTCAAACATCATTTGCTCACTCTCATGTCATTCCAATTCTGTATGACTTTATTTCTTGTGCAGAACACAAAAGAAGATTAAAAAAAAAGTTGATTGCCGAACAACATGGGCCCAATTGACTTCCATTATATGGACACAAACCACTGAGAAATTTCTCAAAATGTTCCACAGAAGAAAGACTCATATACAGGTTTTGAATGACATGAGGGTGAATAAATGATGACAGAAATTTTATTTTTGGGTGAACTATTCCTGTAAGGTGCTGTGTGTAATATTTAGGAGGATCTACTGACAAAAATGCAATCTATTTCTTCAGAGGTGTATGAAGACTTTACATAATGAATCGTTATGTTTTTATTACTTTAGAATGAGCTATTTCTATCTACAAACACCTCAGGTCCCCTCATGGTCCCCTCTCACCATGTTGTTTCTACAGTAGCCCTAAACGGACAAACTGCTCCACAGAGCACATTTCGTAAATACAATAAATTCGAAAAGGGAGGGGTGAACGGTGGGGTGAGCCATTGGTTGCAATTCGCAACCTTGCCGCTAGATGCCGCTAAAATCTCCACATTGCTCCTTCAACATATTGAAGTGAAATGCAAGCCATCTTTTCAATCAGTAAAATTGCCATTATCACAATAGGAGTGATATTAAAAGGTTATTTAATAAGAGGTGCTTGTAAAAATTAGCAAATCAAAATAGGACACTAGCGTTTGGCCTCATCATGTGCATGTAATAACACAATGGCGTGTTGATTTGTGTGTAGAGAATGACTGGTCAAGCCGTTTGTAATTACCTGCCACTCCAAATGTATCTAGTATAATCACCTCGACTTCTCTGTGACAGCAGAAAATTAATTTGAGTCTGTGAGGAATACATCTCGACGTGATATTTCATAATAGGATTTGTGAGCGTTCTTTTCTGCTGACATTTTAATTACAAATGTTTTGAATGGGTTAATGGTCTAGCTGTTATTTACAGTATTTGTCTATTTGTTCGCTCATTGTCTGTCAAGAACATATTTGACAGTTTGACACTTATTAATTCATATACTGTATGCACTATTTTTTCCCTGACAGAAAACATAGGATTGTTAGGATGTTCACTAACATTCATACCGTAGCCTACATCCGTATATTTACTAATGCCAAAAAAACTGGTGAATTTCAAGCATGTTTTTTTGACAGGCAACATTTTTCCTACACAAACTGGGCACTGTGCAGGGAATGTGTGAAACTTTTGTGAATTGTTGGTGTTTCTGTAAAAGTATGATACGCTTTCTGTTAATGTCCAACTATAACTGCATTCGGTCTGTCTTGAATTGTTTAGCCACCCCATTAGCTCATGTAAGCCTCCAGGTCCTACGAAGGTAAATTTAAGTTGCATTCCGATCAGTCTTCATTATAGCTTTCAGTGGACTGCATTGGGAAAAGAAGCAAAAAAAATCTGTCCTAAAAATACAATATATTATCTTGGACTTCCTATACCTATTGTATGATAGAGATATTCTGTGCTTTAATATATGTGCAGAAAGGAAAAAGATAGTCTCATTAAAATTGCAAATAGAGAGCTATTTGAACTTTTCTAAAACCGTCAGGATCAATTATGTTCCGCATATCTTATAAATCCAAAAAAGGAGTTCAAAAGCTGAACACCAACACGCAGTGCCAGACACCTGCTGTTCCCACGTCTTCGCTGCTGCCCTTTAACCTCATCCCACTGCTGAATGACGTTGCCTTGGCGACAACACTCAAGTGTTTCCAGTAGAAGTTTCAGAATGCATGTGGTAAATAGGAAGAAGTGTGACTATTGTAGCGATTGACAGGCCCCTGAGAAACTGATCTCCTTCAAGAGAAAGACTGAACAGAAGCTGCATGTGCAGTTTGAGCGATCCCTGTTGTAGTCATGTTTAGATTTGGGTTTCAGGTATTTTTGATGAAATCTCTAGCTCTCTACCTCTAATGCAAATCATCTGTGTTTTACCGGCTCTGTTTATATCCCAAAGGCAAGAGATTAATTGTTAACAGCATTGCTGAGATAATACAAAATGAGAAATACACACAACTGCTTCTCCATCTTCATTCCTTTAGAGGTGTATCAAAAGACTCGCCCATAGGTAAATGATAAAAATAAAATGTAATTAGATCTGAACACACTAAATTACGTCTCTTGTTTCCAGATTTCACTAGTGAGTGATACAAATTATGAACTATAATAAACTATTTCAACAAACATGTTCCTACAGGAAAAAAAACAAAGCAAAAATTAGATTCAACCCAATAATCAGTTCCCACAGTATCGATTGCAGTGCATTGTGGGATTTTACACAACCCTTATAATCCAAATGGTTCATTATATGATAGCATCATAGGACATGCAGCACCTCAGGCCTCATCACTCATGCATATGCCTACAAATTTGAAGGACATCAGAGAGGTGGGACTGTAGTACTAATCTGCCTAAGAGCCTCAACTTGATTAAGCCACTAGAGAGAGAGAGAGAGGGGGGAGAGAGAGAGAGAGAGAGAGAGAGAGAGAGAGAGAGAGAGAGAGAGAGAGAGAGAGAGCATTTAAGGCAGCGAGTAAGAGGCCACCCTCCATTTCAGTTTTGACAAATCCTCTCAGACAAGGTTAGGGCTTAATTATGGCATGCCCAATATTGAGGATGAGCTCGTTTCTCATGTGTTTGACAGATAGCACGGGTGAACGGCACACACAGACGCCATCCGGAAACCCCACTGCTTCCACCTGCTTTCTCACTAGACACGGAAACGTCCGTCAACTTTCCCTCTGAATTCTAAATCTCATTACAGACTGCATGTCAACATTGGAAACAAGAGGTTATGATTCGTATGCGGTCAGTTTAGGGCCAAAATGTTCAGATTTACAAACAGTACCTTAATTTGGCCATTTGTACCTAAAGTGTGGTAGAGATTTGTAGACGGCTCACTCAGTTATGAATCTTGTATGCCTCGCAAATGTTTCATTTTTTCCCAACCTTCATAATATTGCAAATAAAGTACAATTTACATCTTTGTGCCAGGATAGTTCACCCAAAAATTCGGTCATAATTTACACACCCTCTAGTTGTTCCAGATCTGTATACATTTCTTTGTTCTGATGAACACAGAGAAAGATATTTGGAAGAATGCTTGTAACCAAATAGTTCTCGGCCACCATTGACTCACGCCGCTATTTAATCTTCCCCTTTTCTTTCAGTCCCCGCGGCAATGTATTGTTTGTTACTCGGGTCTGGATTCTAGCTGTGTGTATTCCTCTCTACATTTCTTCCAGAACACGGACAATCGGATGTAACGTCCGTACTTACAGACAGTGGGGACTTTTTTCTAAGCGCTGGCTTTGGACTCATCACTGGCTCAGCTTTTCCTCGCCATAGCTCACTCCCTGTCCAGACAAGGATATTACACGGACTTTTCTGAGCTGTGTCCAGGAGTTCCCTGACACTGTTGTTTGCTTGGTTTGCCGTGTATTAATAAACAATTATTTTTGACTTTCTCCCGCATCTGAGTCCTATATATATATATTCCGTGACAGAAATGTTTCTCATGATCTTAAAAATCTTTTAATCTGAAGGTATGTTTCAATGTTTGAAATTACGTTTGTAGACAAAAATACAGTTGTGTTGACGTATCAATTTCTATCATTACGAAACTAAATTTTTATTAAAAAATATATTTTTGAAAGGGATTACTTAGACCAAATACTGAATCAAAAGCAGCCAATAAGAGTCCAGCACATGGAAATTCCTTTAATACTCTTCAACTCCCAGGTTGAGACCTCAAGAAGCTGAATAAAAAAGGGTAAGTTGTACGAGTTTCATAATTTTAGGCAGTGTGACTACTTTAAAGATGCTATATAACATGGAGCTAGTTTATTTTGGATGCTTTTAGTCACACCATAATACCCACAGTTATGATTATTCCATGGTTTTTGTGATAAGCTTTAAATTGGTTGATTTTGTGTACATACCTGTACATTTCAAGTAGTGCATAGTAACAGTTTGTAAAGTTATTTGGATGACTAAAATCGCACCAATCGCATTCGAACAGCACTTAGCCGTGTCCTAGTCTCAACCTTCATTGAACTCAACCCCCCCAACTCTGATAGATATCGAAAACAGTTAGATTGGCCCTCAGGCATTTCTGTGTTCACATGAACTTTGATTGGGTTACTCAACTATCACAGAAATTTGCAGCTACCATAGCTAAATGCTGTCAGTCAGCGCCTGCCGTGACAATCTATTTCCATCAGTAATATCCAGACACACATAATGAGTTTGTTAAGCCCTGCTGGTCGTGCCTTTGTGGTTTTTCCCTCTTATTTTTCATTAGTGGCATAATTACTCAAAGTGCCTCTTTTTAATGTAATATCCTATAAGGTGATTTTATCCAATTAGCTTTTGAATTATTTAGAGCTAATTGGAATATCTCAGCTATTCCTCCCCCTGTTTTCTCAAAAATGCTTCAAAAGTGAATCTGGGAAAAAAAACATAACTCGCTTTCCATCTCGGTCTTCTGTCTCTAACGGTCACACCGCTATCATTTTATCTCGACATTTTTCGCTTTGACTGTTTTTTTCTTCCTCTTGCCATTCCTTGGCATGTAAGTCTACAACCCCTCTACATCTCTCTCTCTCTCTCACTTTCACTACTTCATATTAATCTCCCCATGAATGACTTCGCCACCCGGCAGCTTTCCATTCCAAAACCCAGTCATGTGACTGCTGTATTAGAGAAATCCTAGATGTGTCATGAGGGTAAAGAGGGGCTGCGTGGATGGATTAGCGGAAGGGCTCCGTCAGGTCAGACAGTCTGTGTCGTCTCCAGAATTAGCACTTTTGGATAATTCTCAAGCTAAAGACTGTTAAAGCCTGACAGCCCAAATATTCACTTGGTTTTATTCCAGTTGGCTTTTGATTCGAGATGTTTGATTCAGGTTTTGTCCAAAAACAGCTATCTTAAATCGTAAACATACTTGTCTGAGTAGAAAGTCATTGATTGATTGTTGTTCCCTCCCCAGCGTAATCCGCCTTTGGTGGTGTCAGATCTCTTTGAAGATGTAAAAGATGGAGTGATGCTCCTAGCTCTTCTTGAAGTTCTTTCTGGTCACAAACTGGTAAGCTTCTCCTTGTTGTTTGGGAAAAAAATCCCCCGTGTATTCAGTAGGTTTGTTTTGGTGTTTGATATTCTTGTAAGGGAAATGGCTTAAAGGGGTCATATGGCGCGAATACTTGTTTTTCTGTGTCTTTGGTGTGTTATAAGTTGCCCATGCTTGTATTAGACACGTAAAATTAAAGTGTTGGAACAAAAGATGCATTCTATCTGAAAGCGAATGCTCACCCAGACCTGCCTGAAACGCCTCGTTTAACCACACCCCCACAAATCCATGTCAGTTTGTGGTTTGATTTGACTAAGACCGCCCAAATGTACACGCAAGTAAGGTGGGTGTACCTGCCAGTACAATTGCTTTGGAACCTGATGTTCCAAATATGGTAAGAGGCATTAAATTTCCGTCACACGCTTGCAGTATTCGACCAATCACTGCGCACTGGTTAACTGGCCAATCATAGCACACCTCGCTTTTCAGAGCAATGAGCTTTGTAAAAAATCTGTGCGTTTCAGAGAGGCGGGGCAAAGAGGAGATACAAACATGCACGGTATGTGGAAAATACAGCGTTTTTAAACCTGAAATCGTTTATACACATTGCATTACATTTAAAACAAACGATAATATTCGTTTTAGCTGTGTCATATGACCCCTTTAACAAACAAGATTACCTATACAGTATATAGCGCTTTACAATGTTGTATTGTTTCAAAGTAGCCTTACATCAACAAAATCACAAAAAATCACATACAGAAAGAAATATATACAATACAATACATGGTATCAATGCAAAAAAAATCCAGGGACTACATACACATGTAGTCAGTGAATATGATAGATGGCAGGTAGCCTATAATAAACAGTATAATGCAGTACTGTAGCACAATTACAAAAACTCACATTAATTCATATTATGAATTATTAAACAATTGTTATTATTAAAATAAATGATTATATGTACTGCAACACACTCGTTAGGTTTGTATGTTTTATAGGGACTTTCCATAGCCTTAATGATTTTTATACATGTATATTCTACATTCCCCTAAACCTAGCCCTCACACACAAACCTTTCTTTATTTTTACATGTTCAAATAAACATAATTTAGTTTGTTTTTATATACTGTTCACACACAAACAGATTTAGAGAGAATACTACTATAAGGCCGGCGATGCCTCAGTTTTTGGAAGTGCTGTAACAATCAATAAACTGAGTGACAGATGGGGCTTTCATAATAACTGTTTTCTTCTCTCTCCTTTCATCTTTTTGGCGTGTCATCATATATTTTTAAATTATTTTCTTTTTGTCTTTCTTTCCGTACTATATATAACCATCCTTATCATCTGTTATCTTGCTGTCTCTGCTGCTGCGTTTATTTATCTTTCTCTGTCCGCTATTTACATTTTCCTCTGTCTACCGTTTTCTTTTTGTCTGCTGTACCATCATCTCCCTTGGGACAGCCGTGCGAGCAGGGCCGCAAGCTGCGGAGAATCCACTGGGTTGCTAACGTAGGAAGAGCCCTCAAGTTTCTGGAGGGCAGGAGGGTAAGAGAACGCATTCCCTTAGTGTTTGCTCAGGTGTAGAGCTCCAGGTCATAACTACTCAGTCTGACCTACCTGACCTTTCAAGATTTACCCCCTAGTATCTACTCAGTTGTTGCTCCATCACTTTGAAGCACTTTATCTCATGAGAGACATAAGAGAAAGAAGGAAAACTGAGTTTTTAGCTTTTGTCTACAGATCAGCTGAATATATTTAGATTTACAGTGTCTCATTCTACACAATCAAAAACTTTGGATAAATTCCAGCCGTGCAGTATAGTGTCTTAAAGGGACAGTAAAAAGAATAATTTTGTAAACATTTATTTACCCTCATGATGTTCAAAACATGTATATGACTCTTTCTTCTTGGATGATGATGACAGAATTTTTAAGTCGATATGACATTTCACAGGATTCAGAGAGGGAAATATGATCATAAATGTTATCAATAAATGTTATCATAATAGTTAAGAAAACACATTAACCAAATTAAATTGTCATTTAATCACTAAATGTATTGATGACAAAATACATGAATTTAAATATATATAATAATAACATTTATATTTTATGTAAATATACATTTGACTTTTTATGTACTTACACTTTGTAGGGACACTGAAATTAAAACACAGCTTACGTGTTAAAGATTTTACTGACGAATTAAGAGTTTATGGCAGTCCTGGATTTATCAGGACAGTTGCCTTCCAGGACCAGAGTCAAATAGCCCTGGTTTATGGATTCATTACAACATGCTAGACAGTTCATGACAGGCTGCGATAAATTGACATGGATTTATAATCTGATGTTGACACTTTAGACTGAAATTATTCTCGTTTCTGAGGTTTAGCACTGAGCCATCACACAGTATCACAAATCTTCCTCTGGTCCCTCAGGTGTGATGATGAGCTGGTTGCCAATGCAGCACTAAATTCATTTTAATGTACCTCCGTGTTTGAAAATAGATTAAAGAAAAACTTTCTTTGCAGGTCTATCATTACCTTAAAAAACACAGAGGAGCTTAGAAATGGGCTTGTTTTTTTCGTTTGTTCATGTGATCTCTCCGGGGAAAGGACATCCAGCATATATTTTATTTAGACGTGTATCTGCGCCTCAGAATATAATTATACTCAGTCAGTGAATGAAGCTGATCTAAGCCTCCCTCACTTGACGGTGGTCCGTGTGTTTGATCTCTCAGAGAAACTGAAAATCCATTTCTGTGCTACAGTCTCAAATGGACTTTTAGTATATCTTATCGCTCTCTGTTTCGCATGGAGCACAGTGGGAGACACCAGAGTAAAACAGTTTTGTAGTATGTTAAACTGTATTTTTGGATCTGTTTTGTGGTTTTATGGAAATTGATATTTGTATTGTACTGTGTGGTTTTAAAAGGAACCATTTACACAGAAATATATTATTTACTCACTCTTTTGTCATTCTAAACCTGTATATGGTTATATATTTCTGTGGTGCACAATAGCTGGAGCTGTGACAGAGGTCAGTGCGCTTGCCCATGACATATATTGCTTACAAAGCTATTGGCTCACAGTGACCGGGGATCAAATCCAGCTTGGGTCATGTTCTGATCCCATTCCCTCGCTCTCCCCCACTTTTCTGTCTGCCTCCATAGTGTGCTCTAAAAAAGGTAAAAAACAAAGCAAAAATAATCGTTCCGCAGCTTTTGTCAAGAGGCTTTAAAAAAAGCAGCATGCTTCAGCAGTCTACTTCTTTTGTGCTCTTTTCCAAATCTAAGTGTAAAATTCAAACAGTCTGACATTGAAGTCAGATTCACATGCCTGAATGACACAAGGTTGAGTAAATTTTCATTTTGAAGCGAACCTTTTCTTGTGCTTTGTCTTGGCTGGTTCTTGGGTGCTTTGGTTTGTGTGTGTAACAATGGGGTGCATGTGTGCAATATACACCTTGTCTGTCAGGGGTTTTGTCTGTTGCTGAGGGTCCTTATCGCTTGTCTTTTAGTTAGGGGGGTGTATAGTGCTTTAGTTATAGACGCTTTTGTTAACAGCATGTAATCACCTCTATTGTTCTTCTCTCTTTCATTCTCTCTTTTGTTTTGTCACCGTGCAGTCGGCCTACAGGGGATCACCGGTTAGTATGACCTTTTCTGTGACTGTCTATATAACAACTGTGATTGACAATATCAGTGTCTGAATCAGGATCCGTCCAAATGTAATCATGAATTAGGAATAGGACTTGATAACAATGACACTGTAGCAATGAATGTAATGCTAGCAATATCAGTATTTTGTACATAAATATATAGTTATAATATCATATTAAAAGTATAGGCTTTAAAATGGTAGAAATATAAATACACGTACAGTATATGTTGTATACTGCATAGGCTACATACGCTTTTTTATTTATTATGTCTTTCATGTTATTATTTGTTTTTTTATTTTGCTTGTCAGATTAAACTGGTTAACATCAACACAACGGATGTTGTCGATGGTAGACCGTCTATTGTGCTGGGGTTGATTTGGACCATAATCTTATATTTCCAGGTAAGAGTTTGACAGATTATTTCAAATCAACATCTTAAAATAGAAAAACTGTAGATATACAGTTACAGCAAAAACAGTGACATTTTCAAAATGTTCTCTTTGCGTTCCTGTTCAGATCGAGGAGTTGACTAGTCATCTGCCAGCTCTGCAGCCTCAGTCCAGCAGCAACTCTTCAGTGGACAGCTCCAACAGCACTGAAACCAGCAGCCCACCTGTCAAACGCAAGCCCCGCCTCTCCTTTCAGGGCGGGGCCAAGAGAGCCCTGCTCAAGTGGGTCCAGACCACAGCAACAAAGTAAGAACCGTATTGTAAATCCATGCCTGGTAGAGTTTATGGTGTGAGAACTTGCAACAATGAAGATATTGTTCCTTGCTCTCTAATCCTGTTTTCTGCATTTTTCTTGGGGTTTGATTTTATGTAAACATTGAGATGTGCATTTACAGGCGATTGGGTTTGGACGTGAGGGATTTTGGCCCCAGTTGGCGCACAGGGGTGGCTTTTCTTGCTGTTATCTTTGCTTTGCGACCCCATCTGGTTAATATGGAACGGGCTTGGAGGAGACCCAACAGGGTTAACCTGGAGGAGGCCTTCCTATTGGCGGAGAGAGAACTGGGCATTCCAAGGCTTCTTGACCCTGAAGGTGATACCAATAATAATACAGATTACTGTAATACGGTAAAAAAATCTGTATATTTCTGTATATATGTATTTGTGCACATGGTTATGTTTTTAATTGAATTGAATTGAATTGAATTATTTCATTTTTTTCATTTCATATTTCATCTTATTTTATCTTATATCATATATCATATCTTATATCATATCATATCTTATCTTATTTTATTTAAATATATATGTTTATTATAGCAGTATTCAGTACAATTTGACTAGATTAACTTTTTAACAGGGTTTGTTTTCATTTTCCTGCAATTTCAGTAATGTGGAAGTGTGCATTGTATCAGCATAATCTTGTAAAGGACACAATTTGGGGGAGATTAATATTTGTTTGTCTGTATTTAGCAGATGTGTTGTGCATGGCTCTAAACTCTAAATGCTTAAATTGTAATTAGCAGCATGCCACTCACAGAGGATGTGAATGATGAATTTTTAATGGAGGGGTAAAGACTTAGACCTGCTAGACACCATCTGAGTTTCCTCATGCTATCAGGAGTCTGACAAATGAAGTTTGACATTTAAATGATTAGTGGTTTATTAGTCATGGTAAAGCTGACTAAACAAATAGTGTGTGAATGATAAGTCAAGTGACATTGTCAACCATGAATCTATTGTAAAGGGATTCACCAGTGTTGCCAAATATGTATCATTGTTTTTTTTGCAGTGATTTATTATTTACTCTCAGCACCATTTCTGCCATTGTATATTTGAAGTTATATGAGCCTATGGAAAATGTAAACATATTCTGTAGGGGTGTTGTTTTGTAAGGCATGTTTGTAAAAACTACGTAAATTTCCTAATTTAAATAAGGTCTAGTCCTGGCTTAATCTTATCCCCTGTCCTGCCCCATAGAGTAAGGTCCAAAATTCCTGACAAACAAATCTGGCATTCCCAAAAAAATCCTTTATTTATATACTGTATGTACAAGTACAATAATAAAACTTTCATAGAGGCAATATTTACTTTTATGTACTCAAAAGTAGACATAAACATTACAAAATGTGCATTTATTACAAAAAAATACAAAAAATGTATTATTCAAAATACAGTTTAATCTAAACCTTGTAATAAAATGTATTTACAGGATTCTATAAATATAAAACAAGTGTTAAATATAAAACAAATGTTAATGTAAAATAAGAAATAAACATGATTCTGTTGTAATTCTGGGTCACTAATTATAAAATGAAAGCAAAATGTATATATATATATGATAATGTCGAAGACTGATTTAAAAATCCATTAGGTGGACTAGTTTTGTACTGCTTTTTGCTCTAATTCTTGGCATATGTCTATGTATTAGCATTATCTATAGCAATTACCAGATAAAATAATTTCTTAAACAATGCACGCAATATGTTGTGCATACTTTATTTGAACTGAGTTGGTAATTTCATGCTTTGTTAAAGCTCAATGATAAGGCAACACAGAAACCAGGAGAAATAGTAAAACGTATGAATCTGTGACTATGAAATCATGTTTTCCACAGAACAATAAACCACAAGAGTGGGTAACACAAAAGCAGATGCTCAACAAACCTTCAGCATTCTCTTAGGGAAGAAAATAAGTTAGAATAGAGATTGGTTCACCGAGCATAGATTTGCCAGCTGTGATTAGTTCTGGGCCTCATCTAAAACACAGACTACATTTCCACCGGAACCATACAAGTAATTACTGAATCAGTACTGTACCGCTGAACAAGCAGAAGGTTTTTGGTTTAAAACCCTATAATTTGTAATCATTTTTGCTTTAGATGTGGATGTGGATAAACCAGATGAAAAGTCCATTATGACGTATGTGGCACAGTTCCTGAAACATCACCCAGACCACAAAGAGACCGAGAGTGGACGACAACAAGTCGAGGTAAACAATTCTCATCCTGCAAACGGACAATTTAACCAACTGTTCATTGAATATATGTCTCATGGTCTGAAAGCCCTTCAAGGGATAGTTCACCCCAAAATAAACATTCTGTCATCATTTATTCACCCTCATGTCGTTCATCTTAAGTGGAGCACAAAAGAAGATATTTTGAGAAACGTCCGGGTTTTGTATCGTTCTTCAAAATATCTTATTTTGTGTTCTGGTGAAGAAAGAAAGCCATAGAGGTTTCGAATAAAATGAGGGTGAGGAAATGATGGATGAGTTCTCATTTTTAGATGAACTATGTCTTTAACTTTTTAAAGGGATCACTGTCAATAATTTGTCTTGTTTGTGGAGTTTAGTCACCTCAGCATCTGCTTGCATCTCTTTACTTCTCTCTCTCTCTTTGTCCACTAACGTCTTGTTCACATGCGTCGCTTTTCTCCCATTGTTCCTGTCTTTGTCTCAAGTTTGTTCTTGCTCCCCGAGCCATTGAAGAAATGTTAGAGGTACGTTTGCATGTATAAAGCTTTTATAAAGCCTTTTCCCCTGCAGAGATCCACCTGCTGCCGTACCATGTAGTTTAAAACCCTTTTAGTAATATTTGCCTTCAGAGGCTAATATCATAGATTCGTTCCTTTTCATCATGAGCAGAGCGGATACAGCTTGGATAAGGTCTAATATTCCAGGACTTTTTGTGCCTTTGATGTCCTGTATAATTTGACTCCCTTCCACTATTATATTTGCATTAGAACTGGGACTTTGGCTGACATTTACATGACAAAAACGGCCTTTGGCTTTTTTCTTCTTTGCATTGATACTGATGGTTCACATTAGCAGCGGTTTTTAAAGGAGAACATTACTGGTTTTGTACTGTAACAAGCTGAGGTGAATTGATCATAGCCATACTACAATGAAACTGTTTTCACCTCTTTGTTATACGTTTAAACCAAGACAATTTAGGTTAGGCTTAATATTCCAGGGCATGTGTGCATGTGCTGGTATTTGTTAGCGGGAGGCGGGGAAGAGATCGTACGGCAGACGTTGGCAAGGTCATGATAATCGTTTTGATGACCCAAAGGCATTTCCTCAGTGTGCGTGCCAAATTGTGAGTTGAGCGCTGGAAGAATAGGCTTAATTTTGTTAGAATTAGCTGAACATTGTCTCCGCTTTCTCTCTCTTGTTCCTAATTCATAGTAGGCAGAGTAAATGTGTGTAAAATGATTAGTATCTCCCCCACGGAGCTGATTTCTTGCTCCCCCGCGGAGAGGTTTGGGGCAGACCCACATAGATGAGAGAAGATCTCTGTAAACAGCAGGAGCACAGAGTCTCTATATGAAGGTGGCATTAGTGATGCATCTTTTAACTGTGAAATTGTATTGAGTTAAAGGCGTTTAAAGTGCGTTAAATTACGTTAAGCGAGGAAATTAGGAGTTTTGGGGTGCCCAAGGGCCTTATCTACTCAAATGTTTGGATTTTCCCCTCATTTCCAAAATCCAGGCTGACTCTTTTCTTTTTTTTTCCCAGAGGGAGCAGCGCAAGACACTGAGGGAGCTGAAAGCTTGGATCGATCAGTTGGAGAGAGACTGTGCTCAAGCCCAGAGGGATGGGGGAAGTGTTGGTGTACAGTATCAGGTGAGCTTAGTGTGCTCATACACATGATAACACACTGTGGACCAGAACTCACAGGGCTGAATATATAGCCCTATATAGATATAAGAGTCATTACAATTAAATTCCTTATGTAAAACGATGTAAAATGATATAAAAGTCTTAATGATATATGGTTTAATTGGTAATGCTGATATACAGTACTGTATATACCTTCCATTGGGCAGCTAAGTAGTAGTCTCACCTATAGTGCTCTCACGATAAGCCCCAAGAAGCAGTGGGTTACAGTGCATTTTATTACAGCGTAGGGCCGTTGTTATGCATTACGTGAAGCGGAAACTCCCTTAGCTGTTATGAAATGCACTTGTAACACACTGCTTTGTGGGGCTTATTGCTTTTATTAAACAGTTATTCCATATGTGTAACAAGGTTTTATAAAATAAAACGCAACAAGCGAGTGATACTTCATGCGATGTAATGTGGTCAGCAGCAAGTTTATTTTAGTTTACTAAAATTAAAACTTAGAAAACGTTCCTGTTCATTGAAATTAAATAAAATATTGGCCTAAATTTTTTTTGAAAAACTTAACTCAAGGGAAATTTGAAATGTTGCCTCAAAAATAAACTGACGTGAGTTTAAAGCAGTACAATTATAATAATAAACAAAAACTAAAATAAAATTAATTAATCTTATATGGCAACATTAAAAATAAACCAGTTCATTATAAAATGACAAAAGCACGTACCAAAATTGCTAAAACTTTAACCAAAATTAACACACAAACTAAAAATTCAAAAAATAAAAGCTAATTTAAAATATGAATAAAACTAAAATCAAAACTATAATAACTCTGGTCAGCAGTTATAAATCGGGGTATTTTATTTGCTTAGAACACCGCTCAACCAATCAGAATCAAGGACTAGAATCACTGAACGTTTTATAGTGTCGAATTTTCACTACACGGTTATCGTGGCCAAACAAATTTGCAATAGTGATATTATCACGATACCTGTTGGAATAAAAAAGAAATAAACAAAACTATCAGTCAAATTTAACTTAAATTTGTTAATTTTTTGACCAATCAATTGCACTCCGCTTGTATTTTGAATTGCACTCAAGTAGTGAGATGGAGCGAGACAGTAGAATATATAAATATGCTAATATACAATAGTTAAAATGGTAAAAATGGGAACTTAAAATGAGATCTTAAAACTTGACAGAACTTGACAAAACTTGAGTTTGGTGTGGACTGTTTGACTGTGTTTGGGAAACCTGGTTGAACAAATTTTTTTAACTTTTTTACTTTTATGTTGAAGTTGAATATGAATATGGCCACGATAATCATGTAGTAAAAATCTGATATTGTGACACCCCTGTATACCAGATCAACTGTTTAGCCCACTTGCGCAAACTTTGCAACACACCTGCCGCACATGCACACAGCACTAATATGCATTAGAGTTGAGAGCTCTCATTGCTCTCATAATCACAGGCACTACACAGCAGTGAACCGACGTCTGTCGCTGTCTGTAGCGCCCACGGATATGTTCAATATTCAGAAGAATCTGAGCTCTAGCAGGCACCGCATAGCCAGAGAGAAAGTGGGAAATTGGAGTACATTATTGGATGAATACATGAATGTGTGATCTGGCTGTTTATAATCTTTTATGCACGTCTATTCCTCCTCTTGTTGTCACTCTCTCATTCTCGCTGACTGTTCTGTCATGCTTAGACAGGGAGTGTTATCTTGTTACTTTGCTTTTAGCATTACATTGGAATTGTGAATATTCAGGACGCATATTAAACATTTCAGTCACACTTTGCGTTGTTCTTTTCCTGTCTCTTTCTCTCTCTCCAGATGTTCAAACGTTACCGTGTACAGTTTGAGGTGCAGAGACGAGAGGTGGAGACGTGCGTTCAATCCACTCAGAAGGATGGCAAGCTGACTGCGGATCAGGCTCTGGTCAAACAAGCTTGGGAAAGACTGTCTGCGAGGGTCAGATACACATTCTCTATATATTATTCCCTTTATCTATGAATGATTTTTACTTTTGAGATCATTCTCATATTTATGCGGAGCTATAGCTTGGAGTGTTTGTGATAGACAATATGGAAAAAGATATATTATTATCTCCGTTTGGTATCGCTAACAAAATAACACTAATAAAATGGTTATCCTTTCTGCAGCTTTCGGATTGGCATCTACAGCTGGATAGCGGTTTTCCAGATCCTCTTAGCAAGATCGGTGTGTGGTTACATCAGGTGGAGAAGATCCTTCGAGAGGAGCTGGTCCCTCAACAAGCCCATGATGAGACGGCCAAAGCCATTCACAAAAAGCGCTTACACGACCAGGTAGAACAGAATATTTGTCTTTGTCTTCATCTGCGTTGGACAACTGTTATCAAGAATAACGTTTTTCAAGAATAACATTTTTGCTTTTGGTTGTGCAGGAGATCTTAAGGCTTGTTGAAAGACACAAGAAGACTTTACAGAGAGACAGATGTGTCAATAATGTCCCCATTCCAACAGAACAACTGCAAGATATGGCAGAGAGGTAAATGCCAACAGATAATCTCAAAGATCAATGAAGGATTTCACTTCGTAATATTGCAAGGGCTGATTTACAGTATACAGTAATAGCTGTTAACTCTATTGAACTGTTCTCAGATTGAACTACATATCTACCTCCTCGCATGTTCACTTGAGCAAACTGGAATTCTGGGAGTCAAAATATCGCATGCTGGCATTTTTGACATTAT
This sequence comes from Triplophysa rosa, assembly GCF_024868665.1. NCBI lineage: Eukaryota > Metazoa > Chordata > Actinopteri > Cypriniformes > Nemacheilidae > Triplophysa > Triplophysa rosa. Next base: position 11,367,400 of record NC_079904.1, on the reverse strand, counting down.
CCGAGTCTAAGCTGAAATCCTGGATCATTAAATATGGCCGACTCGAGTCAATGGAGCTTCTGCTGCAAAGCTACGGTGTAAGTTTACAAGCCAAAGGCTTCATTCTGTGTATGATGTTTTTTCTTCTCTCACCCTCCATCACCTAAACACAGAAGTACAGTAGTTTCACACATTCATTCTCGAGATGATTCTATCCAGTTCAAGATGGGATCTGTTAGCGAGTCTTATTATTTTGTTATAATAAATGCTTATTCTTTGTTTTCCTTTGTGCTTTTGCAGTCATTTGTGAAGGGACAGCAGTTCTTTGAGAAGTATGAATCTAGCCATCAGGCTCTGCTAAAAGCTGCTGAGCTTTACATTAAAGCAGACAACTCAGGTACGCTTCATAAGCTGAATAGTCATGTGTTTTGTATGTATATAGTTTTGCCTAAGGGACGGCTGAGGGGAAGTTTGAAAACAACAGATTAATTTGTTCTTCATCACTGAATTATGGGCTCTCAGTGTCCAAATTACGACCTTTCATAATCACTGGAAAAAAACATATTTTGCTAAACTTATTTTTTTAATCCCTTAGCGTTCCCAAGGGGTTAATTAAATAAAAATATATATATTTTGGGGTTTGTATAGGTAAGGCTGTTTTCAGGGGCCACACAAAGAACCTCTATAGCCGTCCATTGCATCCATTAACAAACATAGTTTTGAGTCCTGTGAATTGTAACAAAAGAGATCTGGCCTTGGTTGAGGCTATGTGATTTCAAATCGAAGAGTATATTTGCAATGTAGAAAAGTTCACTGCAAAACACAGATTTTTAGAGCAAAGCCTTCACATTTCAGCATCTTGGTGTCCTGAGGGGAGAATGATAGTCTCTATCTCACCTAGTTTCACCCTCAGTTGAGTTTAATCCTTGTGGGCTCAGTAGTCAATCAGTCTGTGCCTGTAGCCCCTGCCTGCTCGCTCTCTCTCTCTCTCTCTCTCTCTCTCTCTCTGTTTCATACTGGCTCTTTTCCTCTTTGTTTCTTCCCCCTCTCATGTTCATCTTTTTCTCCTTGGGCTACTGGTAAATGAGGTTTTCCCAGCCACAGAATTCAAAAGGGAATTCCGGTCCATTAGTGGAGATAGTGTATTCTAATTGGGTTTCTCTGGGCAATAGTCTCCCCACATGTTGCGTTCTTTGTGCCTGAGGCAACCCTCAACAAAGAGGTGGGGTTTGTGTGATAAAGGTGATTGGAAGATCACAAAATAGCCATTGACATTTTATCATGGACATGGTGTATGCAAGATCAGCAGATTCTGTAGCCATCTTTAAGAACCGTCTGAAAACACATCTCTTCCGTCAACACCTGACTGATCAGTTCTGACTTCTATCTCTTTTCTACTCTTTAAAAAAAATAAAAAAAACCTTAGCTCTGTACACTGTGGTAGGCTATATGAGACCAATTTTCTTTTATTGCACTTATGCTTTTTGTTGTCCTTATGTTGTTCAAATTGCTTCCGTTGATTCCCTCATCTGTAAGTCGCTTTGGATAAAAGCGTCTGCTAAATGACTAAATGTAAATGTAAATGTGTATACCATACTGTATAGATAGTACTGAATGGGTCATTGAGCAATTTTCCTCTTTATATAAAGAAAAAAATGTATCGTCTCTGCCCTTCCAAAACCTTGGATGTCCAAATTAGCTGTTTTTCAAGAAATGGTAAAAAAAACACTGTTTGTGCACTTTTGAATACTTTTTATTGGCAAAACCCAGTGACAAACATAAAGGGTGACTAAATACACACACACACACGTTTGCGCAGCTATCTTTACAGTACGAGGACATACATTGACGCAATGCAATCTCTAGCCCATTACCCTAACCATCAGAACTACATGCCTGACCCTAACCCTTACCCTAAACCTATCCTAAACCTAATTATAACCTAAACCCTAAAACCAAGTCTTCACCCTCAAACAGCCCTTTAAAGGGGTCTCTGGAAGTGAGGACCGGCCAAAATGTCCTCACTTTACTCTCCTTGTCCTCACACCGCTGGTCTACAACTCAAACCGGTCCTCACAAATATAGATGTACAAGTACACACACACACACACACATACACAAATATATATGTATGTACTGTAAGTGTGTATATATATATATGTATATATCATATATGTACAGTATTTAATTGTGTGTATATATATATATGTGTGTGTGTGTGTATATACAGTATGTACTGTAAATATAAAATACCTCTTGAGTTTTATGTTTTAAAGATATGTTTTATGTAGTACTCATTTTGCGTGTTTCGATATTGTAGTTGAGGATGGAGTAAAATTCTTCCTGCGAGAGGTGTCTGATCAGTGGAGGAGTTTGTCTGTGGAGGTGCGAAGCGTGAGGTCCATGCTGGAAGAGGTCCAGTGTAACTGGTTACGATACAACAGCTCCGTGGCTTCACTTCAGGCATGGCTGGAGGACGCCCAGACTGCTCTCAGGCAACCTGAAAACACCAAACGGGTGAGATAACCACACATACTGTATGTAGTGTATCCTTAAAAAATTTGTTTCTTGAAAATATGTATACAATTTCTGTTCATGCTAATGGTCCGTTCTTCCATCTTTGTCATTTTTTCCAGGAGTTTTTCCGAAACCTTCCACACTGGATGGACCAGCATGCTGCTATGAACGACGCTGGGAACTTTCTGATCGAGACGTGTGATGAAACGGTGACGCGTGACGTGAAGCATCAGCTTCTGCTGCTGAACGGAAGATGGAGGGAGATGTTTCTGATAGTCGGACAGGTAAACGAATGTTCACGACAGATGGAGCGCTCAATGATGAATTACTTGATGAATTATTAACAACAGCGACTTGAAACATTGAGCAGAGCTCCATCAATCCCCTACTGCCACTATTTACTAATGACATTAGAATTAATGACCTCTGCTCTGACTGGTTAATATGCATTGTATTTGCTTAAAACAATTTGTTTATAAACTGGTTTACAGTCAATTTGTGAGCCTAAAAAAAGTGGATAGTTCAACTCGCAAAAATACCTACTTTTGTGGTTTTGTTTAGAAAGAAAGTAATATACGTTTTGATATTGAATTAAAAAAGTTAGAGACGCACCACTACCGATAACCCATTATTCTGAGTGATATCTTCTGATACCAATACCAATTAAATTCGTTTTTCTTGACAGTCTGAGGCCCGGTTTCACAGACAAGGCTTAGCTTAAGCCAGGACTATGCCTTAGTAAAATTAGGATATTTAAGTTGCTTTTATTAAAATGCCTTAGATAAAAATATTACTGGTGTGCCTCTTGTCTTGAGACAAAACAATGGCAATTACATATTTTAAGATTTTATTAAAATCTTATTAAGAATTTATTTTCAGTTAAGACAGCTCAAACTTTCATTTTAGTCTGGGACTAGTCTTAAGCCTTGTCTGTGAAACCGGGCATGAATGTTCATATAATGACTACTAAAATTGAACATCAAACAGGTAATGTTTCTTAATATTTTCTATATACAGAGCACAAATTCATTGCATTTTCCTGTCCTCTTTTGATTGATAGGATATATATATATATCTGCTGTTTTTATACATTTAATAGTGTGAATCACTGCTTTTATCAACCGATGCCGATTATTTGCCGATATATCTGTGCATTTAAAAAAATGATTTGTGAACTATCACTTTACTTACAACAAGTGTGTTTTTCTCTCATCACAGTATGCCCGCCTGCCTGAGACTCAAAACGTGAGAGCACACCAGGATATCACCTCAGCCTTACAAGAATTTCTGGACGCTTCTATGAACAAACTTACCTCACCACTTCAAGTGTCATTGCTGGATGTCAAAGCCTTTATGCTGGATGTTGAGGTATAGCACATTTGTATTTAAAAAACCTTTTGATGCCGTTCAAGTTCTATTATAATTTTTTTCATTTCGTATATAGGACATCAAACTCAGGCTACCCGCTATGGAAGCACAATATAAGGTTGCGGCTCGGTCCGCCCAGCTCCTGGCCATTGAATCTGTTCAGGGTAGTGGAACTCTCTCTACTACAACAGCGATCGAAACACAACTCCATCAGGTTTGTGGAACATTTATTAAATTATTGTATCTTGCGTTGGACATCTGCAATTTACAGTAGTACCCAATATATTCTTGATAATCATTTATTTTACCTTCCATAGTTCCTACATGTTCGTACAGTATAATAGTTTTGTTTGTATTATTATTATGCATACCTATACGTGTGTATATGTTTGTGTTCTCACAGCTGAAAGAAAAGTGTCCTTCAATTCTGAAGGAGTGCCAGAATCTGTTTCCTCTTTTAGAAGAGCTAGAGAACCAAATCTCTGCTTTCTACCAGACAGCGGAGCTCGCTGGACACATCATCACCCAACAGCACAACCAGCAAATGTGCCAGGTCAGACAGACCACTGGGACAAAAACATTATTAGACTTTGAAGAATACAGTGTGGTGAAAGAGTAATATGTAACTAATATGTCTTTAATCCCACGTGGGGAACAAGATTTTGTATCTGAGTCTGATTTCTGTATATTTCTGTTTTATTAATTTGATCAGGAGCTGCAAACACAGCAGCAAAACTGTAAGCACTGTGTTTGTGCTATGGAGCGCAGTTTCCTGTCCCTGCAGAGGGTGCTGTGTGGTTCAAAATCCCTACACAATTTTGACGTGTCTGTTCTGCAGAACAGAGTCACTGAGATACAGACCACTGCGGAGGTCAGACTACATTATAAACTACTGTCTTTATCTTTGAAATAGACTAAATGGACTCACCTGTTTGTGATTTTGTGAATCCAGGCTCTAATGCAGGAGGCTTCAGATTGGAGGCAGGTGGCCGAGACCGGTGGCAACCTCATGCGGAGGTTTGAGGAGTCTCGTGCTGACCTCGAGAAAGCCTTGCGGGTGGGCCAGGCCTGTCTGAAAGAAAGAGGAGACCCGGACGAGCTGTTTCGCAAGCATGACGTATGTCAATAATGTCTTCATCAACCTCTTTAAACATATCATGTAGTGTGTACTTTAATTCAGTGTGTAACTATTTGCTCAGGAGTTCTTCGGCCGTCTGGACCAACACATTTTGAGTGCTTATTTAAAAGCGTGCGATGACCTCACTGACATCATCTCTGATGAAGACCAGAAGAGTCTGCGGGAGACGGTTAGAAGACTGCACAAGCAGTGGAAGGTCATTTTCAGTTCCCCAGCAGAATCTTGAAACATTTTATTTTCTTCAATAGTTAAGAATTCATTGGTGCCTCTGATTTATTTCTACCAGGACATTCAAGCCGAGGCCCCGTCCCACCTGCTCAGACTCCAGGTGGAAATAGAGAGACGTTTGGTGATGGCTACGTTACAGGAGTGCAGTGTAGAGCTAAAAAGAGAAGATAAAGCCCTGCTCACTGCTGGAAGTGAGAGACTGATCAAAGAACACAGGGTAAAGACCAGCTTGAATTTTCTGCTGGTTCATACAGATCTGGTGCTGATCTAGCTGGTGGATTTTGTTAACCAATGAAAAATGACTGTCAGCCAGCATGGGCTCGCTGATGAGGCTTGATGTATGACCAAGTGAGATTTCCTTGTTAAGCTAGATGTTAAATCATTTAAAACCTGTATGACTTTTTTTACAGTAAAACACACAAAAAATATATTTTATATAATGTCTCTGTGGATTTGTGTCCATACAATGGAAGTCAATGGAGGCCAATGTGGTTAGGTGGCCAACGTTTTTCAAAATATCTTCTTTTGTGTTCTGCAGAAGCAAGAAAGTCATGTAGGTTTGAAATGACATGAGGGTGAGTAAATGAAAAATGAATGGCCAATTTGGGGTGAACTATCCCTTTAAAAAAAAAATGATGGGGACCGGCATCCAAAGTTAAAACATGCTGGTCTTTCTATCAGCGATGCCTTTTAACCTGAGAGTTGCAGCACGAAGACTGCATTAAAATGTGAATAATATAATTGTGTATTTTTATGTGCCCTTTAGACATTTTTCGGAGAGAAAAACCCTCTATTTGAATGTGAGAAAAAACTTAAGACAATGGAGCAGCTCTGTCAGGATCTTCCTGAAAATGACGCAGGTTATCAAACACTTGAAGAGACCAGACATCATCTCGGAGAGGTCAGGAGTTTGGTAGAGAGAACACACCTGAGACTCCAAAAACATCCAGATAAATGGAGAGAGTGGCACATCAGGTAAGATCCAAACAGGTGTTCGGCTGTTTCGGTTGGTTGACAGCCAGGTTTCTGAATTTGACCATCTGACAAGTGCTGAAGCCCCCTTTGAAACCAAAATAATAGAACTGCATAACAAGCAGAGCACCCGCAAACCAGCTTAGGGTGGTATAGACCACTTTGGAAGACATGAACAATGCTGGTCCAGAACATGTAAAAGCCATTCAAATGTTAAACAAATATCTTAAAGATTTCATTACATATGTAAGATTTAAAAAGAATAATAATGAAACCGGAAGTGCTTCTTTACATCTTATGAAGTGGTCTATAAGCTGTTAAGAATTTTTCATTTTGTCAAAAAATCGTATTTGTTTCTGTTTGTGTCATACATTATGAAAAGCTTTATACAAATAAATGTGAATGAAATTGTCTTGTTGTGACTCTAGGTTCAGTGAGCTGTCTGGATGGCTTCTCTCCCAGCAGGCATTGCAGGTTGATGCTGAAATCTCCACTGTCCAAGTGAGCCCATCCCTAATGCATTCGTGCTCGTCATTATATGCAAGACCACCTCTCCAGTTTGACGTAACCCCATCTTCCCTATCTGTCTGCAGATGGAGCGGCAGGCGGTGAAGGCTCAGGGTGAGATTCTGGGCTGGCTCAGAGCTCGTCTCGCTGTGCTGGAAGAGATAAGTCCTGAGAGGGAAGTTCACACAAACAGAGCTGCTCTTGAGAAACTCGCACTAGAGTTTTCTACACTGCTACTCTGTCAGTCTGAGGTGAAGGGCGATCTCATATCTTCAGCAAGACCTTGTTTTGGGTGTGGTGTAGTGGGAGAGTTGCATTTTATGTGTGCCTGGACCACCTAGTAAATGCTTTTCTGAACACAATATGTTCTGTATTATGATTTACCATCTCTCGTGTTATTCTGAGTCTTTAGAGATAAACTTTGTCATTTCTACAAATAATGTAGCTGTGTTGGTCTGCTGTAAAAAGCTGAAAATCGTTTTTTGACTGTTTTCTCAGGATGGTACTGTTGCCGTGCCCACTGAGAAGAGCACAAAGACTGAAGAGGAGGTGCTTTATGAAGTGGAGGGGATCCACACGCAGCAGCACCGAAAAATACTGATGGCAGAAAACGTCACGGAGGCCAAACAGATGCTCCTCATTCACCAGGTGGGGATTGTGAGATTTATTTTGCTGACATGTAATTTAATAAAAGTGATGAATCTCTGCATCCTATTGCTGCGAATAAATGATTGTTTGTCAAGCATCATTCCAAGATGTTAAAATCATTTATTTGACTCTTCTCTATTTACTGTACTTACAGCAAAATCTGAAGTCCCAATATGCAAATGAGAAGGATGTTCAGGAGAAACACCTGGAGGTAATGCTTTTAATCAAACCAGAGCCATTGAGAGAGAGAGAGTTGCGACTACTCCGTTGACTGTTATGGAATAGTTTTTTTCACAGCTTTGTTGGTTCATGGAGGCTTTCAATAGTTAAATAGACCTATTGTGACTAACTTTTAACCCATTTAAAGACGTAAGTTATTTACTGAATAAAAAATGAAAGAAAGAAAGCATTTAAAGAGAAAAGATAACTTCCTGAAGGCTCCATGAATCAAGTGACGCACGAAGATTTTGAACTTCTGTTGTTGCGATTCTCTCTCTCTCAATGGCTCTGAATCAAACAAACATACTTACATATTTATCAGATTGATCTTTAAATGTTGTTTGTTTCTTCTGACATGTGTAAAAAATTATACACAGTAGAAAGCAGCCTGTTAGCACATATTCACATTTAACATTTACATATTTATGCATTTGGCAGGCGCTATTATCCAAAGCTACTTAATACATTTTATTTGTATTTGTGTACTAATAAAATGTACACAAATTTACGCATTGCTCCAACCACTGAGCCACAGGAACAATGTTTGTAGATAAATGAAGTCCCGGCCAAAATTTTAAATCAAAATTTTAAATCTTTATGCAAATATGTATGACATTTTTATTTCTGCGGAACAACCATACAGTTAAAGTGAATGGGGACTGAGGCTGTGTCTTATGTAAATTCTGCCTAGAATCTCCTTTTGTGTTCTACGGATGAAATAAAGTCATATATGAAACAGCATAAGTAAATTATAAAAAGATTTGGGATGAACTGCACTATTAATGTTCAAAGTATCATATCTAAAATTACTGTATATGATATATTTTATTAAAATGGTTTCCATATTGCTTATTAGGTGACTGTAAGTGCATGGCAGGACTTTGAACAGGAAAGGAAGGCCATCTGGAAGTTTGTGTTTGATGTCAGTGTTGTCCTGGAGAGGGAGCGTATATTTAGTAGCTTGGAGAGCCTCGCTACTGAACTTAGCAATGTGAAAGTAAGAGCATATGCAAAATATATATAATACAAAATACATTGGATGAACTTTAGTCTCAGTATAATTTTTTGTATGTGTGTGTTTGTTTAGGATCTTCATGAGCAGGGTAAAAAGTTTGCTGCACGGGCCGAGTCACTGGAAAAGTCTTCACTGGACATAAGGCTTGGACCTCAGAATCAGTCCTTACTGCAGGACCAAGCCTATTCCACACAAGAAAGAGTTCAAGAGATACAGGCCAGCCTCAAGAAAATGTAAGACTGTACTGACTGTGCATATACAGTTCTGTACCATATTTTAAAGAGTACATAACATGAGATCATGAAAATTACATTTCATGCAGTGTGTAATGTTGGCGTGTTTGAAAGTAAGCAGTCTGCCAAGATGTAAATCCGAAGGTGAATGAATAACAAAGTTATTGGCTTGGAAAAAAGGGAGTCGACTCTGAATCACGCAAACGAGACGTCCCTAGTCTGATTCGCGAACCGCCGCGGATTTACGTCACTACATATAGTCCCCGCCTACGAAAACTTCACTCTTCTCCCCCAAACACTGTAGCTCGTGAGCCTCATTCGCAGTAGACCAATTACAGCAGACTAGACCATCTGACCAATCACATCAGACTAGGCTAGCGGAAAGGAGGGGATTAGACAGATGAATCGCGGAACGAATCATTTGAGAGTCAGTCAAGAAGTAAGGTAAGAATAACTGCCTTTTATTACGAAAAAATTGTGTTTTTACATCTTCTATGTACATAAACTTGTCGTTGGACACTCCATAATCCAAAGTAGGACCTTGAAAATCCCTAGTTATGTACTCTTTAATAGATTCACCATTTGCTGTTGATGTTTGCTGATCCATTATACTTAATATTGTTCGTCTTTCCTGTCTCTCTTTTCTAATAGCACATTAGATCTGGAGCTGATGCACAAGTGGTGGCAAAGTTTCAGCTGTGAGTCTGAGGCTTTCTTCTCTTGGATCTGTGATAGTAAGAGGGATCTTGAAGATGTGAGCAGAACCTTTGCTAATCTGGATGAGCAGATTCACGCTGTGGAGGTAAACAGACAAAATGTCCGGGATCAGAAGAAAATAGCTTGTTTTGTATTTAAAAGCATTGAAGCCTGGATAAAAGGTTTTTGGTCCCTCTTAGATGTCGAGGAAGAGCTTAGAGGAGAAGGTGGTAGTCTTTTGCCGACTGAAGACAGAGTTTCAGACTTTAATGCATTTCATCATGCCAAACGAAGCTGGTCGAATTAAAGCTCGCTTCAAGCAGATTGGGAGATACCAGGAAGAGTTTAAGTGCAGCGTTGAGCAACGAGAGGCGGAGCTACAATCCAGCTTGAGAAATACAAAACAATTTACCCAAGATCTCAATGAGGTACCAGCACTGTCCACACACGTGTTCTGATTTCTGAAAGAGCTTTGTCATTTTAATATGTAAGGAAGTTAATTTGTACATTTGTTTCTTTCATGTTTTCCTGCATTTAAGGTTGAAGGTTTGATGACAGGACTACAAGAAAAACTGAATGTGCCGATAACTTCCTGTACATCAGCGTCAAGAACATATAAAACTCTCCATGAACATATGGTTAGTATCACCATGCCAGGAACCTTTATATGGGTAGTTTGCATTTATTACTTTTGGGAGGAGAGCATATGCTGTGTTAATACACATGCTGCTTTCATTGCCTTGTATTTATTAAGAGACTACATTGAATATTTGTACATTTAAAAATAATTTGTAAGTTTGTATTTTTGAATATTAGTAAATGTATTAGTTAATATGAATTATCAATAGCCCCTTTCACACATACAGTCTTTACTGGTAAATTGCCAGAAAATTGCAGTTTACAGAATGTTTCCAGTAAATCAGTACTTCCAATTTACCAGTAAACGCAAAAATACATATTACTGGTATTTTGAGACAGCTGTGTGAACGCTGTCTTACCGGCTCGTTGGTATGCTTGATTCTGATTGGCCAGTCGCGACATTTGCAGGTTCGTTATTCCCAGATAACAACCTCTCAAAACTAATAACACATAACCGGATGCAGCAAATCATTTTGACAGGTTTTTTGACAAATTAAATATAAATATGTCTTTTAATAACATATATGACATTATAGTTTCAAATGATTAAACCAAATTACCTGTTCGTGACATTTGAACGTCGTTTCTTACCTTAAAACCGAAAGTAAACAGCTTTTCCTCACGGAAGGTCTGCATTCGGTAAAAATGAGCTAATGAAATATTTCACATTTCATGTCTATTTTTATCTCATGTGGCAAGTAGCCGTGTAATAAGCGGGATAATGTACAAGCAGCCGGCTGTTATCGCGAAATAAGCCTGATCACACTGTCGGGGCTTATTTCTGCGATAACAACTGCTGCCTGTACATTATCCCTTTGATTTTAAAAATATATTAGTATATGTTGAAATGTATCAATGTTGTAGAAGTATTGTTCATTGATAGCTTATGTTAACTTACAATATGTATTTAACTACTGTTAACAAATAGAACACTGTTGTAGTTTTGTAGACATGTTGCCAATTTATTTGTTATAATACAGGACCATATAAGACCAGTGGCAGCAAAAATGGATTCAAATAGTTTAAAATTAAAATTTAAGTATTTATTTGACCTAAAATCTTCATGTAAAGTTTAACTACCCATTCTAAACCATAAAATATAGCTGTTAAAGTTTTAGATCTTGAGTGCATATGTATAAGTAGCATACAATTTATTTCACATATTGATGACTCATCGTGCACTTAGGTTTTATTTTGTGTAAATAAAATGCTCTTTAAGTGAGAATAACCCCCCATTAAAAGCTGCCTCTGACTACTAATAGCACATAGCAAATCATTGTCAGTCTGTGATGTCAACTAAAGGCTATATATTTTCATGATTATACGTCTTTGATTCCCAGGACGTAATGCAGCTTCTGCAGCAGCTGGGACCCAGGTTGATGTCTCTGAATCTGGGCTGGAGGAGACTGATGTCTGATGAAGGCCAGCTGGAGAGAGCTGTGGCTGAGCTTCAGCAAGCTCACAAATTACATACCCAGCAGGCCACTGAAAAACAATCAAAACTAGAAAACCTGTTGACTCTGTGGCAGAGGCATGTGTTTACTTGTTTATTTGTTACATGGTGTGTCTCTCTATTACCTAAATTACAAACAAGAACAGAACAAAAACAACAATGCTTTGGCCCTCTGATTTCAGGTATGAGAGAGATCTATTGCTTCTGCAGTCCTGGTTGAACAGATGTGAAACTCTATGCAGTTCAGATTGTCTCTACTTGAGCGCAGACATAGGGAACCTTAACAGCCAACTTCAGACACTGCAGGTGAGTGTGAATCAAAAAAGATATTAGTTAAATCATTCAATGACTGGATTATTTGTCTGGATCATGAAACCTCATAAACTGAAGCCATATATGGTGATGTGTCTTTCTTATGATTTACCAGGACATGCAGTCAGAAGTTCCCTTTCAAGAGTCTTTGTTGGAAAGTCTGGAGACCCGGGCCGAGTCTCTGTACTCCTCATGTTTAGAAGAACGAGTCACAGAAATCGGAGATCTCCACTGTAACCTGGAGGAGAGGTGGTGTTCTCTCAGTACCAACATACCAGTCAGGTATAAACTACCGTCAGGTTGTAATTAAGAAGGATTGTGGCTTTTAGTCCATGTTTTTAGCTTTGAAATATTTATTTGCTAGTGTGCTCCTGATTGTTGTTCAGAATGTTGAATAACGTTAAATAGCAGATACAAAGTAGTGGCCGAAAGTGATGTCCAGGAGACATACAGTATTTATACAAAATTTGCTATTAATGTCCCCTCAGGTTAGATAAAATCATCAAAATATGAGGTGTACGGTACCAAATGGACAAAACACTGGACAAAATTATTTGTCAAAAAGGCAAAGTACAGCATATCAGGGAGTTTAATTCAATATACAGAAAAAATGTATAGAAAATTTAGCCATAGCCACATTGACTACAATTTTATCTGTTATTGATATTTGTTGATCCTCTTTTGCTGTAATATTTTGTAGTAATTCTTCTGAGTTCTGAATACAGCTTTGAATATATGTGTTGTGTGTTCATTTTTGACAAGTCTCCTTAAATTCTTCCCAAAGCTGAGCTTCATTTTACAACTATTTTCAACAAGTTTTTAACTGTCTCTTCAAAGCAAAGATGTACATTTTCCAAAGTTGGACATCACGTGACTGTACGTTTAAAAGTCTTTCTCTTCTCGGAAAACAGACTTAAAACATGACGCTAAAATAAGAGATGAGTCCTGGAATATGTTCCTCTCAAATCCTAATGTTTTAAGAAAACTGTTTGTTTTAACATTTTTTGGCGTTTTAAAATGCACTTGGTGATGTTCCCTTAGGATTCATGAGCTCCAGTCTCATCTCGCTCAGTTGGAGCAGTTCAGTCATTCTCTGCTTGCTTTGACTCAGTGGAGTGAGAACTTCCTCAGACACATTCAAAGCACCTGCACAGTCAGCATCATCGATCTGAACTCCAAAATCAAGGTACATTGTTAGTGTAGAGCAGTTACAATCCTGTCATCAATATACACAAACTTAATTTTGACTATATATTATGTGTTGTCTAAAGGAGGACATGGCCTCTCTCAAAACCCAAGAAAAATCAATAGAGGCTTTGCAGCCTCATATAGATGCCCTCAACCCATCTTTAGCCCCAAAAGACCTACAGCACCTCCAGACCAAGAAGGATGTCTGCTATCAACTCTTCAATGAAGCTCAGAGCTTAGTAGACCATCGAGATGATGCTCTACTCAAACTCAAAGCTTTCTATGAGACCTATAATGAATCCAAAATCTCTCTTCGGACATTTCACGAAGCAGTTGAAGGAAAAGAAAGCTGGGATAGTTCTAAAATCAATGATGTAAATCAGGAACTGGGGGAACTGGCTAAGGAGTTAGCATCTCTAGAGGTGCAGGCCATCAGTTTGGACATTAACCTGAACAAGGCACACTTACATCTGCAGGGGGTCGAGGGGGAAAGAACAGCCTGCAGAGAACTGGTGGAATATATTGCGTCGAGTCTGCAGGTGCTACAGAGGAGCATTGGGACGAAGCAGAGCGAAGCAGAGGCACTGGCGACCTTGTGGAGCTCCTTTCGGGGACGGAAGGAGCTGCTACTCGGGAGTCTGGCAAAGTTGGAGGACAGAGTTAATATACCATGGCCTGCAGAAGCCAGCACACAGACCTTTCAGCAGAGGTACACCAGCACTGATTCTTTGCTCATCCTTTAGAGTCTGTAGGGACTGTTTACACCAAATTTTATATATTTTTTCAGTTGTACAGTAAATTTGGTTCAGTAAGCAAGTTCATAATCTGATACAATTCAGTGAGGAAGTAAGTGATTTGGACAGTTTAATTCATGAATGAGACTGATGACTCCTAATGTATGTTCTGTATGGAAAACAATTTGAGCCATCAAGTCAGTTTATTATTATCATCAATATTTATTTATTTAGTAATAATTTCAATATATCTTTGAAGTGCAACCATCACTGATCTAAAATATGTTTTAAAATTAAGATCATTAAAAAACATTTTTAATTAAAGTAATAAATGTATAAATAATTTATACATTTAGACCAAATATATTTACACGAAGTTTGATGTTAAAATTTGTTCTTTAAAAAAAAGGTTTGAATACTTTTTAAATGATTTATTTTGACTAGAGATGCCTTTTTTTACCACCGAAACGGTCGCCGATTATTCAGAGTGATATCTGCTGATACCGATTCTGAAGATTAAATGAATATTTCATAACTTTCTGATGTTATTAATTCACTGATAGCCGATATTGTGCAAAATTGCTTACAATTTACACTAGGATATGTAGTTTTATTATCATTTATTATACATTTGCAGTACAAAAGCATCAACAACAAAAACATAGACATAAGAACATACTCAATTAATAAGCAATCGTGAGCAAATACACTTTAATAATAAAAAAATACAGAGAAAAAGAGAAAAAGTATAATACAATGTATATACAAAGCAAGAGGATATTTCTGATAATAAAAATATTTTTAATGATTAAATCATTACATATTTAATTTGTCAAAAATGTATTCTTGGTGCGAATGGTTTAGTTGTTTCCTGTGTAAAATTAGCATTTTTGTAATTTTATTGTAGTGATAATATACCTTTAATTCATCCCACAGTGTTATTTCATTCTATATGATTGACAGGTTATGGATGCTCAAGCAGTTGGAGGAGGAGCTACAGGCCCTACAGCACAGTCAACTGTGGTTGTGGGAAAGAGGAGAACAACTGATCCACAGAGACTCTGAGCTGGCAGGGGAAGCCCAACGGGATGTAGCCTTGGTCCAGTCCACCTGGAAGAGAATCAGGGGGATTATTGTGGAGGCGTGAGTATATTAGAATGCAGGTCTTAATACACTAAATTTCTCATTGAAAAGCTCTGTGATTGGGTAGATGAATGGTTTATAAAATTGAGCTTGATATAGATGACTAATGGGTGGGGGAGGCAGGACTGGGCCGGTGGGTTGATGGATGGAAAATTTGACAGGTTGCGACTGTTGCCACGTTAAAATGCAGTTTAAATGCGGTTTATTGTGTGTGGATTGTTTGCTGGATATGTGAGTGAATCTCTAAATGGATTATGGGTTGGATTAAAGAAACCAAAGAAAGAGAGGAGAGCATTTTGAAATATAACCAATACCTCAAGTGTGTTCTTGTATAGTTCTGTTGATGCTATTGAATCTTTTGACCTAGTTAACAGTTTTGTGATTTTTAGTTTTAATTCAGATTTTGAATAAAAGATTTTTGACAAAATTTTGGCTTTTGGACCCCACTGCATTTCAAAGAAACTGGATTGCTGTTCTTCGATATGACACAGAACCTGACTGCTTGTGTTTGTCCCATACAGCCATGACCTGTCTGCAGTGCTGCTGGATGTCCTTAGGGAATACCAGACTTCAAGAACCAAGATCAGCTCTGTCATAGAGAGAGCTCATGCCATCACCGTGGCCCAGTCAGACCCACACAACCCCGATGACATCCGCAGAGCTCTGTTACGGGTTAGCTCCTCTTTGAGTCTAAATGGGGGTGTATGCTCTTGCTGTTAAACAGCAGATTTAGAATCTGATCATGTAATGCTGTTATCTCTGTTTGCTCAGCTGGAAGCAGTGAAGCCAGAGTTGGCGGCCACTAAGGAGGACCTGAATCAGCTCATTGGTACAGGCAAACGCTTCACTAGTCTGTTAAAGAAGGTTCCAGAGGAAAACCTGAGTGAAAATATCACCGGAGAGATGGATAACATTGTAGATCAGTGGCTAACTGTATGTTGACTGTATTTAATTGGCTGTTGTAAAGAAATGGCATTCCTGTAACTTGTAGTGCATTGTGCTAGCGATGCCGGGGTCATGGGTTTGACTCCCAAGGAATGCATGGACGAATAAAAAGCATTACCATTTTCAATATACACTGTAGATGATGCAGTTATAACAAAAACTGAATGACAAACATCTGTCATTGTGCAGATCTCTGAGAAGACGGATTCAGACATCAGTCTGTTGACTCGCTCTTTTGAGCTGTGGAACGACATTAATAAAATGGCCAATGACATTGAGTGTTGGAGTGCCGTCTCCTTGAGCGAACTCGGTGAGGGAACTGCCAGACTCCTCTCCACGCAAAACATGGAGGAGCACCTCACTGACTTTAAGGTGAGATCCGATCCAAACACTGCAAAAACGCATATTATTTGCATTACTTTAGGTTTTAACTTTGGAAAGAAAATGAGACGAGCAAAATGTGTTTCTGTGTATGTAGCTGGAGTTGGATATTAAGGAGGATGAATTGAAGATCTTGGAGGAGAAGATAACAGAACTACAGGAACTGATGAATGCCCAGCACATACACACTGAGCTACAGGTAAACACCATCTGTGTTTAAAATCACATCTGTGTAAAAACCCTACAAGCTGCCAGTCTTGGTTTTAAATGTTTTTAAAGGTGCTGGCTGCGGACCTGAAAAAGCAGATTTGCCATGCGACAGACGTGTATGAACAGACCAGAGGCATGCATAAAGATTTCAGCTCTCAGACACAGCAGCTCCAGGATCTCATCACCCAGATATCAGAACAGCTGAAGACCTCAGAGAACACGCTGTCAGAGTTTTCAACGTCCTCTGACCCTGAGATTTTGGATAAGATTAGGGTCAGTGAATTGAATAAATATTTACTGTTTAATGTAAAATTAGTTTTTCTTATGAAGCTAGATGACCGAGGAGGTCCTACTGGAAAAATGAATTAAAAACGCTTGAAAGAAACACCAGCATCCACTGATGGAGACTAATATCCAAAACACATTTAAAAGGATAGTTCACTCAAAAATGAAAATTCTGTCATCATTAACTTACCCTCTTATTATTTCAATCCTGACTTTCTTTCTTCTGCAGAAAACAAAAGACGATATTTTAAAAAATGCTAACAGCGGTACCAATTGACTTGCATTGGTTTTGTGTCCATACAATAGAAGTGAATGGGTACCGCTGTTGTTCGGGTACCGCTGTTGTTCGGTTACCGACATTCTTCAAAATATCGTCTTTTGTTTTCTGCAGAAGAAAGAAAGTCAGGATTGAAATAATAAGAGGGTAAGTTAATGATGGCAGAATTTTCATTATTGGGTGAACTATCACACTATGGGTGCTGTTTAGCAGGGTTGTCCAGCACTTGCAGCCCATTATTTGATTATAGCATTCTGTATATTCTGTTTTAGGAGGTTGAGAGGTCCCAGAAACAGTTGGAGGTGAGTCTGGATGTAGCAGGTGAATCTTTGAGGGCCTTGTGTAGAACCTACCCAACTCAACACCTGACCCTGTTGGGTGAAGCTGTGTCCCACTTGGTAAAGAGAAATGAGGAAGTGACACAACACCGCAGGCAGATTCTGGGGTCCCTTCAGGACACTCTGCTGCAGAGATTTACCGGTGAGAGATGTAGAAATATACAGTGTGTTTGTATGTATGTGTATATCTAAATAATTGATTTATTATTTCTATATAAGCAAAATATTAAAATTGTAAAATCAATTTTATATGTTCCAGTTGTGCGTAAACTATAGCTGTGATTTTAAAGCCACTCACCATTAAATTGTCTCATGAATAGTTGATCATAAATATTCCATTATTTATGTTTGTTGGAAGTGATTCCATATGGCACTCCCTGCCACACACCTGTGCCTCAGAGACGCTGCCTCTCCCACTGACATTATGACAGCTCCCTGTGGAATTGGTTGAGGCTGGTTACTAAGACAACAGAGAGCTGTTAGCATCCATACACACCTACACAGTCCGTCTGGCCGCACGCAGCATCAGCTCACATACAGTATATGTCTTCTTATGGGTTGTCACACTCTCTCTCTCTGTTTCTCCGTTCCTTTGGCAGAGAAAACACAATCCTTCCACTGCTGGCTGTCTGAGCTGAAGCCAGGGATAGAGGACTGTTTTGAGCAAACAGGCGATGCTCTGTCCATTTCTTTCAAACAACAGAAGCTCAAGGTAGCATCAAACTGTTGTAAAACAGTCAAATGTGACTCCATCTAATAGGTTTTTATTCTGTATTTAAGACTTGAAATTTAACGCTGCTAATAACAATGGTTCATCATTCTGTTGCCTTGAAATGTGATTATCAACGCCTCATCCTTTAGATTGCCCTAGAGGAAGCCATGGAGGGTGAGGAGCGCTTGGCCAGGGTGTGTGAGGAAGGAGAGAGACTCCTGTTGCATTTGACTAAAGGTGGGACTGGAGGTGTACAAGAGCAACTGGATTCTTGTCAACATGCCTTGGACACATTTGTTGTGGAATGCAGACAGCGCTTGCGGTCGTTGGATGAAAGTGCCAAGCTATTGAATGGGTAAGAAACCGGCAGGTATAGGGAAGAGCCTATCTACAGTACATGCCTAAAAACATAAACATAACTGCGTATGCACGCTTTTGTGGCATAAAATTAACATCCGGTACACATCCGCAAATAATGGAGACCCTGTAGATTATTTCTGAAAACAAGCAAAAGAAATAACAAGTAAATTACATTAGCTAGCAAGTTAAAAGTATGTCTAGCCAGTATTCTTTTCAGTTACCAGTAGAAGAACCGTTACCTGGCTAAACTTAAATGCGACAAAGTTACACGACCCATTCAACAAACTGTTTATTTAATCAAATTAGCATACAATCAAATATAACACGTTCTGTGAATAAAAAGTTCAATCCAAATACGGTGTCTCTTTTATTAAGGTATGAGACACGTGTGGTGGATCTGAAACACTGGCTCCAACAGCTGGAGGAGAGACTGAAGACAGATGCTCCTCTGTGGGGTGAGAGTGAGCCAGAAGCACCTGACTGCTCTGAAGAGCTGAGAAGAGTGGAGGAAATCCACAGAGAGCTCCTGATGAGGAGGTACATATGGTCCATCTGCGCAGGTTTATGAGCCAACATGTGTACGGAAGAATGTTCAGTATTCAATACGGTTGCCTGCATGTTTTATCTGGATCTTTTGTAGGCCGTCTCTTGAACGTCTATGTCAGTCGTCTCTCACCCTGACAGAGGCAGGATCTAGATCACATGATCATGTAGCAGCGGAGTTGCTCTCCAGCCATGAGACGTTGCTCCAGGGGGCCAGGAGTCGAATCCGCTGCCTACAGGACTACCAGGCGTTCCAGGGGGCGTTAAAAGCAGTGGAGACATGGTTGCAGGATGTTGAGGGAACTTTGGAGAAACTTGAGAACACAGAAGGGAATAAAAAAGAGGTGGAAGATAAACTTGAGCGAGCACAGGTGCGTTCATCTGGAAGTATCTGAAGGACAATATTTAGTGTAGATGCGCTCTAGAAGATTCTATTATGACACTATAATATAATTTGTGAATATTACTTTTAGACAATCTTGTTATGCAACCAAATATATTATATGTAAAATCTCTCCTTAAAGTCTAACAGAACAATGTTTTGTAAAATGAAAATGATTTCACGCACATTATTTACATTACATTTATTCATTTAGCAGTTGCTGACATTTCCCCACATTTCCCGTTTAAAGGGGATGTAATATTTTTAGAATGGTTAGTCAGTAAGTCTGTATGCAGTAGCTGTAATTTGTTTCCTCTTATCCAGGATATCCTGCTTATGAAGGGCGAGGGCGAGGTGAAGCTCAACATGGCTGCGGGGAAGGCCGAGCTGATCATCAAGAGCAGCGGAGAGGTGGATCAAGGAGTGATCTGCTCAAAGCTCCAGGAAGCTGAAGATGCTTGGGCCGCGCTGCTTCTGAGAGCCATGAGCTGCCACAGGTGATTTCAGCTCATTGAACTCATTGACCCTCTTTTAAAAACATGGCTTACTGCATGACCATCAATGCAGAGGTTCGGGTCAATTTATCGTTGAAATTGAATGGGAACAAACCACGTCGATGGGAAGATCGATAGTAATATAATTACCTGGGCCATTTAGGTAGCTCGGGTGAAGAGAGATAAAAGGAAAAATATAGTGGTCTGTTTTGGAATTGGCAAGTGTGCTTGACTGCAGGTGGCAGCCACCTGGGCTTTTATTCAATTTAACATCATCACAACATCATCATCACTATGGTAACCAAGTTATTATCTGGCTCTATCAGTTTCAATTAACACCAAGGGTGTAATGATGGAGCTGTTTTTCCAATTATCTGATAAATTATTTGGTCATGGTTTGATGGTGGGGTTTATGTTGCAGAATCAAAAAAGGGTGTTCTAGATGATATAGAGGTCATTGTGAATACATTTATTTTCTAATATGATGATTTTTTCCACAGTTTATTCTCAAATTATGTCATCAGCCAAAAAAAATGGGTTGAGTTTAAAACCCACAACAGTTTTAGAATTAATTAGATGATACTTTCATTGTTGTGCTTTGAACGATATCTCAGACTGGCATGGACTTAAATTCACACGTCCTGGTAATCCATGTTATCCTAGCATGACCTAAAAATGTTATAGAGCGCATTTGATGTTCCATACAAAGGAGTTAGTGTCACAAATGTACTTATTTAATTAGTGAAGCCCAAATGATTTTTATTAATTTCATATCATAAAATTTCTTTGCTTTGAATCTTTCTAAAAGCATGATTAAATTATCCTTTTTCTTTCCCTGTATCATTCGGTCCTGTTTTAGTCGATTGGAGTGGACCGTCAATCAGTGGGATTTATTCGTGGAGTCTCGTGCACAGTTGCATAGATGGCTGGAAGAAGTTGGCCAGGAGGTCAAAGGACCCCTGGAGCCTCAGCTCGGTCTGCGCGAGAAACGAAAGCAACTGGAGAGACTGCGTCTGCTGTCATCTGATGTTGAGGACCACCAGGGAGCGCTGTGCTATCTGGAGGAGAGTGCGACTGAACTTTACAAACGCACCGGAGACCCTGTCTTTAAGGAGGAAGAAATGATTGTCCTTAGGGCCCAGTTTGAAGATGTCAAAGCTGCAGCCGAGGTGAAATGTTCTAAATGTTTATTGGATGGTTGAGGTGTAACAGTGAATGATTTGTCAATTCCATGTAAATAATTTAATGAGTTTGATTATTTGTCCCATTTAGGAGAGAGTCAGGCTATCAGAGGATGTTGTTCTTGATCATAAGAAGTACATGGAAACAATCAGAGAGCTCACTGATTGGCTCATGGTGGTAGGGGAGGAGCTTCAGCAATGCTCTGACCCATCTGGTCACTCTCCCACCTTAAGTCGGAAGTTGACTGAAGTCCGGGTAAGAAAATGATATTTTATATATAGAAGCATATTTAGTTAGTCTGTTTTTATGGAAATTAGTTTGAATATATTTTTTATTTATTTACTTTAATTAAAAGATTTCTCTTACTTTTTTGTGAAAAAAAAGTTTTTTAGGGCTTTTTGACAACATCTGTAAAAAAAATATTGAGAGCAGCTTTGTATTCTTTATGTTTCACTATTACAAACAGCATTTAAATAAATATTTTATTGTGGATGGTTTGAAATAAATGAAAACAAATCAATTCTTTTAACCAGAGAGGTTGTGAGACTGCATGTGAAATTATGTGAGACAATGATATGCATAATTGCATTTCACCTGCACATATGAAAGTGTAGCTGTGTGTGTGCGTGCGTGTGTGGGTGTATAAATAGACAGATAGAGGGATATGTACTTTTATTAACCCCACGAGGGAAATTGCACTACAATAGCAGCCACTTAGCACAGCACATTTACAAATAAAGAAATTCACAGAACATTTAAAATAACCAACGTGCCAACTAGAGCATTTACTATTTTCTTCTGAAAAATGTATTTTTTGTGTGTATTTGTTCATACACTGTATGCCTGTGTGATCAAATGCGAATGAAAGAAAACGTCCATTTGATTTCAAAGCCAGAGGTTTGTATCTGATCCTATCACAGATGAACAGAAACAGGTCCTTACATTGTACTGTTTGAATGGAACTGCCTTAATTTTGTGCTGATTTGCCTGTTACACCT
This sequence comes from Triplophysa rosa, assembly GCF_024868665.1. Classification (NCBI taxonomy): domain Eukaryota; kingdom Metazoa; phylum Chordata; class Actinopteri; order Cypriniformes; family Nemacheilidae; genus Triplophysa; species Triplophysa rosa. The sequence goes on along the minus strand of NC_079904.1, from coordinate 11,345,304 downwards.
TCTGCTCATCTCACAACACGTTGTCGAAGAATGAAGTGTATGTTCAATGAGAGGGAAAACGAGAGTGAGAAAGAAGATACCAGAAGCAGTGAGAAACCAATAAGAGGCGTTAGAAAAGGGGGAGAACTGGGGGGCGAATTCTCTGCTTTTTACACCTTTATCCTAGGATAATCAGTGCCAGTCAGAGGGAATGAAAGAGTGGTAGACAGGAAACAGGGGAACAAAAACTAAAGGAGCACTTCAGATAAGCTATTCAAATACAGCTATCCTTTTCAGTGTGCGCGCGTGTGTGTGTGTGTGTGTGTGTGTGTGTGTGTGTGTTTTCAGGGATCATACAATCAGCTTCTTTTTGCTTCTTTCCACTCTGAGCTTTCCTATAGCTCAGTGGTTAGAGCATAGTGTTAGCAACCCTAAGGTCATGGGTTCGAACCTAGTGATTGCACATAGCCTACTTAGAAACAAATTTATATTATAATGCAACTTAAGTCGGTTTGGAGAAAACGTAATATGTAAATGTATTTATTATATGTTTAGGACATGCATAACTCTGTGAATGATATACAGCACTTCATTTTAAACTTGTTGTGCTTTTCTGCTGTCTTTACCACCTATGACTTCAATAATTTTATAGAACAGTTAATGTTTTCCAAAATTTGTTATTTATTTAATGTCTCCTGGGTTTTAAGGGTCATAAGTAACAGGAACCACATCTCTGGAGGCCATGCATGAGATCTCAGAAAATGTATATGGATTTATACATCAGTCCAAAATGATAATCTGAGAATATTGCTTTATTGGGACCATTTTATACTAGTATTTCATTTATTTTCATTAATTCATATTTAATTGGCAGGTAGCTAACTTATAATAAACATATACTTATTTTAAATAAATAGGCTATAAATACTTTTTAAAACCTTTCCATTTCAATTATTATTCATGGTCGGTATGATTTTTAACTCGAATTTAAGACATTATATATATTCCAGAATTAACTGTATTAAATGTATGGATTAATGAATGCATTTCTCATCTGAATGTGAGAATATGACACTGAAGAGGACGTAGCGGAGGAAAAAGGAGGGATGCGGAGGGGAGTAGCGCTCACTCTCTGCAGAGCGAGAAAACTGAGAGCGGAGTTTTTAACGAGCTCTAGACCGCCGTGAGAATCACGAGCCGCGGCGACAGCACTTGAATAACAGGCAGTCACCGATATGCCGCAGTTTCCGTAGCAACTTTACCCTCCCTCTCCTTCTCGCTCCCTCCCTCCTTCAGGAGCTGCTGGAGCGCGGCGCGTGCGAGGGACGCGAGCGGCTGCGGCGCGTGCGGCTGAGCGCGGAGAGAGCCGGAAGGCACACGGCGGCGGCGGGCTGCGAGCTGATGGATGGAGAGGTGGCGGCTCTGGCTCGAGCCCTGCACCAGTGGGAGGGAGCATCGCTACGAGCCCGCGACACCCTGGAGACGGCCGTGGCCGCGGCAACGGGGGCCGAGAGGGAGCAGACGCGGCTGACAGCGCAGTTGGAGGGAGAAATGGAGAAGCTTGAGGCGCAGTTGAAAGAGTGGAGCGAGGGACTGAGCGGCGCGGAGCGGAGGAACAGCGGAGCTGCTGCGGTGGAGGGATGGACGGTAGCCAAGGTAATTGAGTGAAGATGAAGAACACGGGAGGGAGGGGGGAGTAAAATGTATTTAATTATAGTGTATGTATAGATTATCTAAACAGTCAAAGAGCTACATGCTGTTAGAGTCGACAGCTTAAACATATATAGCCTCACTCATTATTAGAGTGTTTGTTGATATCGTTATATCGCAGCACGCGCTTATTTCCTAGAAATTTCCTTGATTTTTATTTTGCGTTATTTTTTCTTCCTTTTAAACATGTCCGTCTAACTTACTGTTTCTCATAAAATAAATCGTGATGTTTTGCTTCTGCAGACGTTGTTTTACTCCCATCTGCCTCTTGCTGTGCAGATAATTAAAAAAGAAGTGCCGTTTTTATAGCTGTATTTATTTTTAATAGGGGTAATTTTCACCGTAGAGAATCTAATAGTGGCTCTTTCTCTAATCCCGCGTTTCCGCTGTCCGGACTTGTTTGTGTTACACGCTCGTTTGTGCGGCACAGGCTCCTCGACATCTGACAGCTGACTCCCATCGGGAGCGGGAGAGAGAGAGAGGAGGGGAGGAAGGAGGGGAGAATGTGAAAAAAGGAGGGAGGGAAAGAGAGAAAGTGAGATCACAAGCTAGAGAACATGTCAAAGGCGGAGAGTGAATTAGAGCCACAGAAGAGGGTGAAAGAGTGCAGCATGTGAAGTGGAAGAGAGGAGGAGTGGAAGAAGGAAGAGGAGGAGAGAAACTAAAGAGGAAGTGTTCTGTAGATGGAAATCAGGGAAGCATTTCCCCTTTTTTGTGAAGGAGGGTGGAAACTTTGAGAGAGTGAGAGAGAGAGAGCGACATGACTTTGGCTCTGTTTCATTTCAAGCATGCTGGAAGAAACGGGAAGGTTTCCTGCTCTTGCTGAAGAACAGAAATGCTTTTGTAAGAAGCCCCTGTTATTGAGTTGAATAGAGCTGTGTGTCAATGCTCACATACTGTATGTGTGTGTGTGTAGAACTTTGCTAGAGGGAGCATAAAGCCTATAAATGAGATTTCGGACGTCAAGCATGGCCTCGTACTGACACGCTCTCTCCTGCTGTGCGTGTTTTTGTGTGTGTCCGTCAGGGTGTTTTGGAGGGGCTTCAGGCAGCCGAAGTTATGGAAGAGAAGCTAAAAGCGCAGCTGAATGAGCTGTGTGGGTTCTCCGGTGATCTGGGTCCTCAGTCGGACAGGGTCAGCGCACTGATCAAGCTACACAACAGGTGAGTGCTGAAGACGTGCAAGGCATATGCATGAGGTTAGAGGTTTAAAGTCCTAAAGTTCAACGGTCACAGTCTGTTTTGGTTTAACATTCCATTGGCTGTAAGTTTGTTTACTTTGTGCAGACAAGTAAAACATGTTACAGAGCTCCCATGTAAATGCTTCCAATACATTGTTTTGATTTGGAAAGTTTTGAATGTTGTAAGCTTTTATTGACCTTATAGATTTTGAAAGTTGTAAATAACACAAACCATCTCCAGTCCAGTTTAGCCAGGCACTTTGTGCCATGTGAATTTAAAATGGCCATTATTTTCAGCACTAACATGCCCATTTATATGTAAATTAGGCTTTTATAGATGTTCTTTATTCATAAAAGTCAGCAGGATTTGCCGGATACAGTTTATGTTGCTCTTTAGCAACCTGTGGAAAGCAGATAGTAAATGTATGTTTGTGTACATTTTCACGCAGTAATTCATATAGACGCGGAAAAAATTAAGAGACCATTTTCATTTAACCGAGATGTATAGTGGCCAATATCTGTTGAAATTCAACAAAATCAAACGTCAGGAGTGACATAAAGTCATCCAACAGCAATGTGAAAGAGTGACAGCATGACAGGTTATGACATTATACATAATTTCTGAACTTTTCCTAAATACATGTACAAATATTGCTGTTATATTGTTTAAAAGTGAATATGAACTTGTTTTCTTTGTGGCATTTGAGGTCTGAAAAAATACAAAGCATCTTTTCTGTTATTTTGACCTGTTTCTCCAGTTTTCATTTTCTGAAAATAAATGCAAGTGGAAACTATCTTTTTATTTGAAATTTAGGAGAAATATTGTTAGTTAGTAGTTCACAGAAACACAATGTTCAGTTTACCTAAACACATACCTATAAATAGTAAATATTTATATACCTAAAACTAGTAAATGAAGTCTCTTTATTTTGATCGAATGATGAAGAACAGTGTCATAACTGACACTTGTGATGTAAGGGAGGGAGTTCAGGTGTTTTAAGCTCTGATCAAGTGCCTGGACTACAGTTGTGAGGTGTGGAGTATTTTGACAGTCTAAGTAATATACTGCATGCAAAAGGTGTGCCTGCAAGTTGCATGCATTGCAGATTTTAAGGGTGGACTTGTTTGTACTGTAATATTTGCATGATTCCTGAAGTGAATCAGGTGCTGAAACAATGCAACACTAACACTGTTTGTAGTTAATTCCACCTTGTGTAAAGCAAATGACTAATTGTATCATTACATCAAATTAAATCTAATAAATGAATACAGGAATAATAAACAAAGGAGTACGTATGCAAAAACCAAAAGGTCATAAAAAAATCATTTGAATTAATGTGTGTCATCCCACAGGTACAGTAGACAGACAGATTGAAATGAATATCTATAAATATTTATTGTGGTTTGTTGCTCCAGACATGCGTTTTATTTATTCAAATCAATACATTTACACATATAAATTGTGTGAATTGAGGTGAATGAGTTGTGATATATAACACTTCACAGTTTCAGCTGAGAGCACCTGTCATGACTGCAGGCTGTGCCTTGTTAGCATGCTTTTCAAGTATAGCGGCAAACAAGAAAAAAACATGCTTATCTTCACGCCACTGTCCAGCCTCATCCACATTCATGTGTGTGTGTGTAAACACATGCTAGTGTATTCTTGTGTGCATCCGTTCTGCTGCGTTTTCACTTTTTGATACCTAAATTCTCCCTCTGAGAGAGCCTGTCATTGAAACAGATGTCTGCACACCTTGCGCTATAAGCCCCCCGCACACACACACAATTTAAGCCCATCCCCCTTTTTAGCCTTTCGTTTTATAATATATGTCTATGTGTGGGCCTTTCTCTCATTTTCTCCAGTCTAAGCCTGCGAGCCTCACGGGAATGTCAGAATAAGGAGAAACTCCTAGATCAACGTTTCCGCTCCTCTCTACACGACTTCCGGCAGTGGCTGGTCAATGCCAATATCTCCACTGCCAAATGCTTTGACTCTCCGCATAGCATCCAGGATGCCTCTGCTTCTCTCCAGAGGATCCAGGTAGGTGGAGAAATTTCCCTGTCCGGGGGGGGCTCATCCTACCAGGACGAGATTCTTGAATTATAGCCAGTTTGGCCACAGCAGGTTGTCTTTTTTCTTGTCATGTACATAAGGGTGGGCAGTATTTGATAAAGTGGCCGTCTATTCTCAGGTCCCATGGGCCAGTTTATGAGGCCACCATACAGCCAAAGATGTGCCAGACTGGGCTATTTATGGCTTCAATTAGCACAGCAGAAGACCTGTGAGAGCACACACAAATGCACAGTAATGATGTATAGCTGTGATGAAGGAGACGTAGTTAGGTCTGGACACAATGTGTGGCTGCAGAAAGTTCCACAGATCATTGCACAATGCGAACATGCATCAGGGGCGCCTGCAGGAACAGGACCAAATGAAATCATATTAGTTTAGATGGACAGAAAAAATAAAGCAGAGGTGTACAACACCGAGACAAAAATAGAAATGTGGTAGCTGGATCTTAGAGTAAAAACAGCTCCGCCTGTTGGAATGGGATCGATTCATAGTGACTTACTGTATAAACATTTAGTGTTGACCAAATTTTTAAAGCATTAAACACAAAGCCAGTGTACAGTACAAGACGTGATAGGAAAAAAGTGCCAGCATTGATAATAAACTTAAAATAATAAAATATACAAGAAATAAATAATAATAAACAAAACTGTAATAAATAAATAATAATAAACAACAACAATAAATTAAATAAACAAACAATAATAACCAAAAAACAAATAACAATTAGTAAGTAAATAAATAATGATAAACAACAATAAAGTAAATAAATAAATAATAATAAAGAAACAATTACAAATAAAAACACAACAAAATAAATCTCTATTTGGTTTCTGACATAAAGTGCACACAAGTTAAGAATAATATGAATGCTTTATTTTATTAAGTTTTATACCACAAAAGAAAGGGAGCACTCATGGTGCACACAATGCATCATTTATTAAATTATATCTAAAATACATTGGCTCCTTGGCTTTACATGCTAATTTATTAAGTATTTTAGCTCTTCAGCTACCAGCAAGAGCGTATTATTGTACCTCTGTTAAACATGTGTTACCTTATTTAAATCCCTTCCACTAAATTCTGTTGATTTCCCCCCACAATTCATGGAGAATAGGATACGTACAAATAAAATAGAAAATAGAGGAAAGGTGTAGAGACAATAGAAGAATAAAGCCAAAAATAATAGGGATGTAGGGGAGACGCTCATATTTTATTTACCATCGCAGACATTTCAAATGTGGAACAATGTTTCTGCATGGCTTACTGCCCTGAACCACCAACACAGCAGCAGACATGCTTTGGGTCATACATAAAGCGTCCGTACCATTTGAGCAGAGAAAGAGGAAAATGGAGGGAACGTGTGCACCTCACAGATGGTCAGAGATTCCCGCTGGGTGCCTGTCAGTGTCTGAACGTGACTCATCGCGCTTACTGCCCTCTGATCTGTGATACTCTGCTTGTGTCTCTATGGCTGATGTCTTGCTCTTTCTGCACCCCAGGAGTTCATGAGTGACAGGCAGCAGGGCCAGACCAGACTAAATGCCGTCCTGACGTACGCGGAGCAGCATAGCAGCGTGGTGGCTGCGGAGAGGGTGGAAGCCATCGGGGCCAAAGCAAATGCAGCCAAAGATGATTGGAGGAGCCTAATGGAGAATCTACAGAGGAGAGAGACGGCCTTACAGGTACTGTAGAGCTGAACTTAAACTGGATTGCAAACTGAATCTGTCTGTGAAAACCAGGCTAAAGTCTGAAATGAGATTCTCATTGTGAGATTAGAAGCATCAAAGTTTGATTTCAGCCATTCATTTCACTATGATTTCAATCTTTGACATGATCTTACTAGGTCAATATTAAAGATATCAAGGTTATATTTTTACAGAATGTTCTTTACATTATGTAGGATGATTTTATCACAAAAAATGACTTTAGCTGGGTTTTCACAGACTGGGTCACAACTGTAAGCAAAGGAAGATGCTAAAGTATAAAAGTTTCAATTTATTTGAGATGTTTGTCATAACAGTTCCTATACAGTAGATACATTAGTGTTGTTAAATTAATCTGGTTCTTAAATGTGAAAAAAGTATTAATAACGAATGAGTAAGTGAACCTAAAAAATTGAATGGTGGTGGGTTTAAATGGAAATATATTTTGTGTTGGGCTTAGAAAAAATCTGAACTCTGTAAAATCAACATTGCAGACTGAGCTACATGTGTAACATTAACATGTGTTGTCAGGTTCTGCAGTCTCAGATGGAGGACTTTGAAGCAAGCGTGGAACCCCTGCAAGACTGGCTGAACAGAACTGAGATGAGCGTGCAGGAAAGCAGCTCACGCCTTCACGATCTCCCAGCCAAGAGACAAGAGCTCGCCAAACTTCAGGTACCCTTCCATCCTACCCATCATCCTATTGACTGTATACGGTTAAATCACTCGTTGCTGTTTACCTTCCTGTTCTCTCTGACCTTGCTTTGATAGTCTGTGTAATATAGTTAATTAACAAGAGGACAAACTATGGATTATTTATCAATAGATTATGCTTAAAAAATATTTGCAGCATGTTTTTTAACATCCGACTGCTTAAAATGCGCCACATCTGAACCCAGCATTTCATGACATTATCAGATGAAATCAGCTAACTGTGGCAGAGGAATTTGCGGTACTTAAACTCAATTAAATCGGTTCAACAGACGCTGTATCTGATGGAGATAATGAAACAATCCCTGTCTGTCATTACTGATTCTGTTGAGTCAAGTTTTTTGCTAATATGAAGGATTAGAGATGCGGGCCTAATTAATTTTTTTTCAGAGCAGCGTTCTTCTCGATCTGCACTCAGAGAACAAAAAACCCAATATCGTATTATATGAAAGTAGAACAGAAGTCGGAAAGATAAATATTTCTATTTTTGCCTTATCGCAAAATCTCTCATCTCTATTTTTGTATTGCATTGTCGCCCGCTGGGCCCTTTTGTTTGCTCTGTCGGCAATTACATTTCCAACAGTGTATCCGTTGAGTGTGTTGAGGTCCTCTGAGTGATTATCTAGCCCACCCCTCGTCCCGTTCCCTGCTTTTACCCACTTTTCCTCCTAATCCTTTTATCCCTAGAGTGCCCCTAACATGATAGACTCTATTATCATGAACTGTGTCTGCCTAAATGACAATTTCACACTGCGCTCTTTTTTCCATCTCAAGAAAAATGGAAGAAATTTGGTTTGGATGGTCTTTTGTGCCCTTGATGTATTAAGTGTGTTTAGTAAAAGTTTTCCTTGGATGTTGCCAAAATTTTTTGTCTCTGTGTGATATTTCACGGCATGAACCCTCCTTTCTTTTTCCTTTGACCCCTGCTTGCACTGTGACCCCCGGTTGCTCATCCTCAGAGGTTGCTGGAAGAGATGCGCTCCAGAGAGTCTGAACTGGCAGGGCTGAGAGAGAGAGCGCATGGCCTCTGGGATGGTCAGGGTGCTGGGAAGAGTTTTGTGCATCGAGTTTGTCAGCTAGCTGCATGCTACTTGGCCCTGAGCAACCTGATTAAGGTAACCTCCTCTACCTGTGTGTATATACCTCACCTGTCCTTTGCTTACTTTGTACATCATTACCATTATCTATGATGGAAGAAAATGTATTACTTAGTTTTTTAAAAAGGTTTATTGCGATTTTAAGTATTTTCTTGTTTATATAACTACTAGGTTTGTTTCGAAGCCTTGTAGACTTTTAGTTGTCCTCATTCTCCTTTGTACGCTTATGAATAAAATGCCATGCCATTCATAGTGCTTAAATTCTGTTGATTTGCATCAAGGTTGTTTTAGTTTGCTAAAATTAAAATTTTGAAAACGTTTGTGTTCATTGAAATAAAATAAAAGATTAAACTAAAAATTATGAGGGGTTCTAGCTGCAGCCGATGGGGCGAGTGGAGCTCCACTCTCGAACAGGAAATACTTCACCTCCACTCAATAATAAAGAAGGGGCAAAATGACGTCGTTGAGCTCTCCGAATTTCGAACTTTAACTCGGGTAATTTTATCTCAGCATCCCTACACTACTTGCAGACTGACGCTGTCTTAACGTGCAATGCAAGCACAACGCATGTGGCTTCCGTGAAATTACGCAAAAAGGATGAATAAACATGACGGATTTATATATTTTTGACAATCAATATTGATGTCTCGCCAATGTTAGCTGATGTTGCATGAATTTCTTTAAAATACATTTTATTTATAATTTTTTTTAATATAATCCATTGAGCCGTTGATCGTTATTTACTGTTACTTGCAGTTGATGTGTTTTGTAAATACTGTATAGTTTGTGTTTTTACTCAAAACAATTAAAACTTAATTTGTGGAAATTATGTATAATTTTACTGTGGTTGTTTTGTATGTTATTTTGCTTTAAATATAAAATGCCTAAATTATTTGTGTTGACATTTTTCATTTTTATAAAAATTAATTTATTTGATGTTTCATTTATTGTTCACTGCTAACTATTATAATGTTTACTTTCTAAATACAAACCTGGAAGCAATGTCTGGATTTAGTAACATTAAAGGTATTTAATAACATTTAAACAATCACTTTGTAGCATTAAAAGTTTAAACATTACAAGTATTTATTGACTTTAAAACAGCGCCGTTTCATAAATTACTTCAGGGTTGAGGTCAGAATTAGGTGACGTATATCCGCTCGGGCTTCGAGTGGAGGTGACGTATTTCCGCTTTTGAGTGGAGCTCCACTCGCCCCATCATCTGCAGCCAGCCCCTATTGAAAATTATTGGAAAAACTTAAACTAAATTAAAATTTTAAATGTTGCCTCAAAAATAAAATTTAAAGCACTTACATTATAATAATAAACAAAAACTAAAATGTATTAATCTTATAGAGCAACATAAAAAATAAACAAATAATTTAAAAATAAAAGCTCATTTAAAATAAAATAAAATAAAATCAAAATAAAATCAAAACTTTAATAACTATGATTTGCATTGAATATTTTTCTTTGATAAAAGGGAAAAACAGAGCAGTTTATATTTTTCCAGCCCTGTACTCTTCTTGTCTTGACCTCTGTTCTGTCCCATCTGCAGGAGAAGGTGTCCAGGGTAGAACGAGTGGTGGGAGAGCATCAGCTTTTCTCACAGGGCTTGCAGGAACTTCAGAACTGGGTTTCAGAGTCCCAGCAGGTACTAAAGATCTGCAGATCCCCTACATCTGACAAGAGTGTCCTCATTACCAGAATGGGCCAGCTTGAGGTACCTTTACTGTACAGATGTTAAATTTTTTACTAACACTGAGGCCACTATGGCTAGAATTATCTAGAACTGTTATACAAACATTTAGCATGTAGCAATTAGCTGTCTGCTATTATATGTCAGCGTAATAGAATTTTTGTCAATTCCAGACTCTACTGACAGCTTGTCAGGGAAGAGAAATCCAGTTGAAGATGCTTATTACTAAAGGGGAGTCTGTCCAGAGAAACACTTCAGCCGAGGGGGTACCAGTAGTTCGCAAGCAGATCCAAGACCTCAAAGACTCCTGGGATTCACTCTTGTCCTCTTCCATACAATGCAAAAGGTCAGACAGCTTTCAGACAGAATTCCTAGACCTAAAAGCTTCTGTCAGTATGTTCAGGATGCTCTTCAAATATGAGGGAATGATGGAGAATTGTGCCTCAGGTAATGTTGTTTATATGCATTTACAGCCAGCTGGAAGGAGCATTGTCACACTGGACCAGTTACCAGGAGGATGTCAGTCAGTTTGAGAGCTGGATGGAGCGAGTGGAAGAGAGTCTTGGCAACTCAGACAAACACTACGCCGAAATGAGAGACAAGACTGCGAATCTGGGCCGCGCCAAGGCAACAAAACTTTAAATTTGATCAGAGAAATCAGAGAACCTCCATGACTTCTGGGGTTTTTTAATATGCTGCAGCTGAGTTGGCTCATACTTGTCGACTGATAGCGTGAATTGCTTTAAATACTTTGTTTTTTTCTCTTTGTACAGCTCCTCTATGAAGAAGTTCTCAGCCATTCCAGCCCCTTACAGACGATTGCAACCAAGGGTTCCAACATGGCTGAACACACGGTCACCCAACAGGAGATTCAGAAACTTAATGAGAAATATGCAGCTATTAAAGATAAAGCCAAGGTATACACATCATGCATGATCTAAATGTGTATAGTTATGTTAAGAGGAATTATTTACCACATAGTAATAGAAGACAGTCAACCCAATGTCCCGCAATGATCTGTACAAGGTGTCCATGAGATGCCATGCATTACATATATTATATATAAGATGCTGTTGGTGTTTCAGGCATCTGTCAGTAAGGCAGAAGAATTGGTTCTGCTCCACCAAGAGTACCAGCGCGGACTACACATGTTTGAAGACTGGCTAGAGCAAGAACAGAGCAGTCTGGCTCTTTTATCACCACTGGATGAAGATATCAGTTGTCTGGAGAATACTTTGAAAGAACTACAGGTTAGTATTCTGATTTAATTTGACTTCTTTTTTAATTCGTCAAAAGATATTTTTGCAAAAAACATCCCCAAACCTTAAGCTTGAAAAAGCGAGACAGCCATCATGTGTCTGAAATCATTTCCAGATTCTCCAGTCTCATTGTCCAAAGGGACATAACTTGCTCAGCTCAGTTCTTGCGAGTCGAGAAAGGGTCGTTCCATGGGGAGCTCCTCAAATCGAGGATCGGGCCCTGGAAACAGCACAGACAGAATGGGAGGGGTACCAAGACCGGCTCGGAGAGACCAAAGTCCAGGTAGAGCAGGCCCTCGCAAGGGTTCAGCGACTAGAGGGTCTTTTTCAAAACCTGGACCAGTGGTTAGTAGACATGGAGCTCAAAGTTAAAGTGAGAAGCCATCGTCGCTCTGATGTCACTGCAAAGGAGACCCAGCTACAGCAGTTGAAGGTAAATGCAGCTGTAGATATGAATTCTCTTCATGAGCACTAGTTTGAACGATTTTTATGTTTTCATGTTGTTGTGTCTATGCAGCGATGGCAGATTGAAGTCGCTCAGCGTCAGGCTGAGGTGGAGGGCCTAAGCGCTCTTGCACAGCAGGTCGTAGAGGATGCTCATGTCAGTGGTCGGATCAGTACCAGGGTTACACAACTCACTACGCGCTATCATGCTTTGCTACTACAGATACAGGCAAGTCAGCGCTTTACAGCACATTAAAGGAATAGTTCACCCAAAATTTTTAATTCTAAAACTGAAATCTTGAAATTGAAATATTTTTTCCATTTTGAAAATGTTTTGATTTTTTTCCCAAAATAATGTTGTTGTTGTTTTAGTTTTTTTTGACAAATGTAATTTTTTTTGAAAACTTCTAATTTTCATTGTAATTGCATGTCAAATGTAGCAATTTTGAAATGGTATTCATTGTAATTACATGGCAAAACTTACACTGTAAAAAATGTTGCTGTAGTTATGCAGCTAGTTGCCAGTAACTTACTTTAGATTGATATTTATCTCATTTATTGGCAACAGTTTGTTTAAAGATAAATGAACATTAAACATTAACAAGTCTTTATCTTTACAGAAAAAAACTGTAAAATAACAGCCTCATGCAAAGCATTTTGGGAAGCAGAACCAGTTTTTTTTTCTTCTAATTTTGGTTCCCAGAATGCTTTACATGAGGCTGTTATTTTATAGTTTTTTTCTGTAAAGATAAAGACTTGTTAATGTTTAATGATCATTTATCTTTGAACAAACTGTTGCCAGTAAATGACATAAATGTAAATCTACAGTAAGTTACTGGCAAACTGCTCCCAGTAATACTGTAATTTCTACAGAAATGTTTTACATTCAATAAATATGGTCCATATTTGCTTTTGCTACTATGTCACTATACTTAAAACACTGTACATAAAACATTTCTAACTAACACTCAGGTCTTTCTGTATGTATTTGGCCTGCAGTGGTGTTTTATTTTAGTAAAACCTAGTGTAATTGACTCACCCGCATTTGCTGCCAAAACACACTGATAAGTCTAATTCCTCAGCCGTCAAAACTTTGGAAGCTGTCCAGCATGGTAAACCAGCTCTTGTTTATTCCCATTGTCCCTCTAGGAGGACAAAAATAAAAGCTGTGGTGGAAAATCAATGTCTCTCCCGTGTAGAGACCTAAGCTTGTAATTAAACAATATACGAGCCAATCTTGTCCATCAATCGCTGCTGCTGTTTCATGGCAACAACGGAATTGTTTTTAACACTTGCTCTAACACCTCTCCTTTATGCTCACTTCTGCCTAACATACGTTCACGCACACACCCTGACTATGACACAAATGAGTGTGTAATTATCCTGTGAGAAACAACAGGCCGTCGCATGCGCTACAGCGAGGAGCCATTATGCGTCTGCGGATAGATGCGCGCTCAACTCAGCCCAAAGCGTTAATTGGTGCCACGCGCGTGAGGGATCTGCATGTCAAGTGAAGAATGCGGCAAAATAGCTTAGCTTTAAGCCCCCAGGAGCGAATGGCCACAACCGTGCAGCACGGAATCAATCAAAACACGACATGCTGGTATAGAGAAAAATTAGTGTTCTTGACAATGAGCCTTTCAGATTTTCTCTTTTGTCATTCAGGAGACCCTCAGACAACTCCAGGAGGAGACACAGAGCATCACAGAGGCGCAGACTGCTTTCAGGACCTTCTCTGATTGGCTGAGTGGCGCGAGGAAGAATTTCAACATTTTTACAGAGAAAAATGAAGCCCTTGACCGCGTTACCATGGAAAAGAAGTTGAAGAGGCTGGAGGTATGGGATGACAAATACTACATTATATTGAATTTCTGTAAAATGTTACTTTTAAAAGCACAGGGTTTCATGCTTATCCATCCTTACTGAAAGCCAAAAACATAATTTTGTATTTGTTTTTAATTTATAAAGAGACCAAAGGCTATGCACATATGATTGACACATTTATTCAATTATATTGGCCCAAACCAACATATCTAGGCATATATTCTTATACCTTAAACATGCTGTATATACTTTTATGCACACCTAATATAGACTATAAGAAAAAATGAACCTATGAACTGTATCCTGTGGTTTAGAGCTATTGATTCGGCTGAATAAAATTACACACACACACACACACACTACAGACTGTTACTCTCAGTGGGGCTGGCACAGTTTTGTGCCCATATTTGAGATTGTAAAGCCAGTGCCTGTGTGTGCGCACATGTGCGAGTCTCTTTGTGTAGCATATTGATCATATCCCTAAGAAGACAAAGCAGAAAAGCTTTAGTGCAGTTGCACCCTATGTGCACACACACACATACACGTATCCCCTCCACATACTCCCCCACTGTGAGATCTGAGATGAAGGAACGGTCTGTCTGTGGAACCTGCTGGCACAGACTGTGTAATTGATGCAATGCCCTTACAGCTTCAGCATCGCATGCACACTCTTCTATATCACACACACGCATGAAAGCATACACACAAACATATAGTTTACAAGTCACATGCAATGCTCATTTGGCTCAGGCTTACATATATAATAGAGTTCATATTGTTGGATCGATGGCATTGTGCAGAAGGTAAGAGCAAAGTCACATGGTGACATCCACCTACCCACACACACACACACATATGTACGGTCTGTTAAACGGCACCAATGTAGTAGGCGCATTTATTTCAGAAGTAATAACCATCCAATTAACTATGCGTTTTTTCGGCAGCCCAATGTAACATATATCTGGCCCCAATTATCTTCGCTCTTACATCGTTCCGCATCGGTAACTTCTCGGCTTCCCTTTTTGTGCTCGGAGATCATCATTAAAACACTTGGTCTCCTTTCCCTGTCAGCAACCCAGCAGCAGCCCCAGATTCAGCTGTACAGCCGGGAGCCTCTCGTGTACTGCTCTTTATACCGACCACAGGCTGATATCATATCGAGATGCTTCCTGCGTAAAGGTAAAGAGCAGAAGAGAGTAGGAGGGGCCGAGTGGGCTTGTTGCTGGGGAAACCCCACTGCGCCAGACCCATTTAAGGCCTGGGTAATTGGTGCTTCCTCTCATATCTCTGACCTGGGCCTCCCCGGGTCTCCGCACACAGGTGTCAGGAGCCCGGCAGGCTTCAAAGCCGCCCGTCAGAGGTCCACTTCAGAGAAGCACACTTCCAACCTAAAATCAAACGTGAATAGAAGCTGTCATGAGCTGTCTTGGGAAAGCCTGTGTTGGGAAGGCCTGATTTTCCCTTTGGATTTATAGATTTTTTTTGTTCGTTTGTTATTGTTCTTTTTGTCATATTTCATGTTGTTTTGTTTTAACAGAAGAGTTGATGATATTCTCTCACCCCGCAGTCTCTACAGGGGGATATGGATCACGGTCACAGCCTTCTCAAAACGCTTCGGGAACGTTCAGAGCAGGCGGTACCCTTCCTGGATGACCCCGGAGCATCAAAGCTGGAGAGGGATGTGCAGACGGGCAGATCGCAACTTGAAAAGCTTACGCTGGGGCTACAAGAAGAACACGCGACCCTAGAAAGGAGAATTGTGCTTTATAAAGATTTTCAAGAACGTTACAAGAGTCAAATGCAGTGGCTTAGGGAGACTCGTGGTCTGCTCAGCTCCACTGTCAAACCCAGAGCAGAACTATACCAGAGAAAAGCACAGCTGACCAAGTACAAGGTATAGTCAATGTCAATTAAAAGTGCATTTTTTCTGTATTTTGAAATGTTTTTGTTAGTTTCGAGTTGTGCGGGTTGTGTCCAGGCCGTGGAGCAGATGTTGCTGTCTCGTGATTCAGCGGTGAGCTTCGTTCTAGAGAAGGGGGAAACCTTGCTGACGCTGCTGCACTCCCCGTCTATCACAGACAATTTGACCAGATTACAGACAGACTATCAGGAGCTGTGCTTCTCAGCACGGGTAAGTGTACATTCACTGCAGATCTGCTTTACATAAAGTCCGATTGTAAAAATACTGTTTTAGAAAACATTTGCTCTTTTTTACCCCGTTGCAAAAAACAGAATATGCTGGGTTAGGTATGTTTTGATGCTGGTTTGACCATCTTAAACCAGCTAAAGACCAGCACATGACCAGCTTCAACCAGCACAAAACAGCAAACCAGCATCAAAACATACCTAACCCACCAAATGCTGTTTTTTTCAACAGGGTAGTTTGATTCACATATAAGTTCACATGGCAAAAGCACATTTATAGAACCTAAGCTGCAAAAATGGGTCATTCAGAACCTGCCATAATGTATATCAGCGCTGTCAGAGCAATACTGTATCGCACAGCCCGTCCACATCTATACAGTATATCAACACTTTCTTATGTATTCTTATGTATTTCGCATGCTGATCACAACAGAGCTCATTACTGCATAAAATGTTAAATGTGCAGTACAGCTTATTATTATTTCATTCTAAGGGACTTTTTGGGGTACAGAAAATGTCAACTTTAAGCTTTTGAATATTAATGTGGAAGCTCTCTGTGCTATTTCCTAAAAGATGACATCCACCGATAGCATTTAGTACAGAGTGCTATCATTTTCCAATGATCCGTCACATGCTTGCAGCTGTCGGAAGCTATTTCTGTGCGTGATCATTTCCAGCTCTGCATTTATAATAGATGCTTTCGTTTGAGTGCTTCATCAATTAAATGGTGTGAATGTATTTCCTAAGACCCACGTTCAAAGACTGGAGGGGCAGGTGAAGAAACAGGAAGCGTACCACAAAGAGCTTCAGGAAATCGAGCGCTGGCTACTGCAGATGTCCAGCAGGATGGTGACACCCGACCCGTCATCGAGCGGTGGTCTGGAAGCTGCCACTCAACAGCTGGCCACACATAAGGTGACCAATCACAAGGCTTTACAGAAAAACAATAGTCCTCAAATAACCAATCAAATAGAAACCTAAATAAAAAATATGCTTTACAAGACAAAATCTTAATGTCAGAATACGACCATTTTGGCCTGTTTGAAAAGGCACCTTCTGGACAAGGATTTGTTATGTAGACTCAGCATGAATTTGCACATATTGTCGCCTCATTCCAGGCTATTATGGAGGAGATTGCGGGCTTTGAGGAGCGTCTGGCTGCGCTGAAGGATAAGGGAGAGGAGCTGTTGTCCGGCTGCAGCGAGCGCCTCCAGGCTCGACTTCGCCAGCAAATTCAGAATCACCAGCAGGGAGCAAAAGACAGCTACTCTGCCATCTGCAGCACTGCCCAGCGTGTGAGTCCTCTTGCCAACACACCATCACTAGACCTACATAGCGTGTGCCTAAAATAAAGAGTACTGTAAATATAGACCCACTGCATATGTAGTCAGAACTGTGATCCTGTCTTTAAAAGCCCTAATATTGTTTGCTTGTAGTTACTATTTTAAAATGTTAATGTTAATTAATAGTATAATTTCCAGTTTTTGTGCCAGTGTCACTGTGTATTTTTCCTCACATGAAAGCCTTTTCCAGCAAACTCGTGTGCCGGGTGCCAATTTATATCCACTCTGCCAGAACCTCCAGATTATTTTAATCCGCCCAGTCTGGCTTTCTATTTGCACCAAGTGAAGTGTTGACAAAATACTTGACCCAATGCATTTGTATTTTAAATCAGATTAAATCAACCCTTACCAGCAGTCAATAAACCAGAGAGGCCTGGCAATAAAATGCGCTTGACATTTGACTCATGCATACCGGCAAGACCATCACTAGGCACTCTGTGAAAGCAAATCATTTAAGCTTAAAGCAATGAAAGTGAGCACAGACCCCCCATTGGCAATCAGCCCCCCCCCCCCCCAACTGCAGCATCCCACCAAAAGCTGCCACCTGCTTTCCTCTAAAAACCCTAATCACACTCACCCCTAATAAGGCACCCGATAGCCACTCTCTGCCATCTGACGCATTGCCTTCTCTGTCGCTCTCAGAGTCTATTAATACCTCACCCCCTTCCCCATGCCAGTTTTATTTTGCCCAAATCAGTCAACACAACCCCGAACATTGATAAAACCCCTCCCTTTCTATTTACTAGTTTCGACCCCCTGCGAACATCTTGCGCCAAACTTGCCAGAACAATGCCGCCCCGAAAATCCCGCCACCTGGCAATCTGGTCAATGAGTTCCGCAGTCTGCTCGTGCTCTGCCAACACCCGCCGTCTGCCAAAGCAAGCCGGTCTTTGCCTGCCCCCCGTGAGGGCTTTTGAATTAAGAATGTCAATCAGCGTCAGTTTTTCTGCTCACGGGATTAGAGATGCCAGAGCATTCAACACCTGTCAAATGGGATTTGCTTTATTTTGACCCAGTCTGTCCCACTCATGTCATTTTCCTCTCGAATATGTCAGAGTCATGCTGTTATTAGGATTTAAACAGCTAAATACTGTATTTACTGTAAAATACCTTGTGATTTGTAGTTTTTACATAAATTGGAATGTGTTTCGTTTTGGCTTCTGTTGAATGATGTTATTTGTATTTTCATCAGTGTCTGTATTGCCCAAGAATCGAACCCATGACCGTGGCATTGCTAATGCCATGCTTTACCAATTGAGCTACACAGTTGAAGTATCATCTCTTTGTCTGTACAGGTGTATCAGAGTTTGGATCGGGAACTGCAGAAGCATGTCAGTGAGCGGGATACTTTGCAGCAGTGTCAGACGTGGCTTACAAATGTGCAGGAGGAGATGCAACTTCCAGTGCATGCACCACACTGCCTACAGGAGGCCCTGGCACAGGTATACGTTATAACATTGCATTTTTATTTCACTTTGTATACGTACAGTAGCTTTATTTTACACGTAATGAACTGGAAAGCCATAAACTAGATGTATCGCTGACTACAGTATATCTTATGGTTCCTGGGGTTTCTTAAATGCACCATTAGATGAAGCAGGATCGAACTCTACAGGAGCAGGCTAGTACATACTTGCAGCTGGTGTGCTCCACTTGTGATCTGTCAGATGCGAAGGTGCGAGAGACTGCCGCTGAGATACAGCAGGTCAAACTTCAGGTTAGTGATTCACATCAGGTCTGCTCTTAAAGGGATAGTTCACCCAAAAATAAAAATCCTATTATCATTTACTCACCCTCTTGTCATTTCAAAACTGTATGACTTACTTTCTTCCGCAGAACACAAAAGAAGATATTTTGAAGAATGTTAGTAACAGAACAATGATGATACCCATTGACTTATGTTGTATAGACACAAATCCAATGCAAGTCGATGGGTATCGCCTTTGTTCTGTTACCAAGATTCTTTAAAATATGTTATTTTGTGTTCGGCAGACGAAAGAAAGTCATACAGGTTTGAAATGACAAGAGGGTGAGTAAATGATGACAGAATTTTCATTTTTGGGAGAACTATCCCTTTAAAATCTATATAAAGGATGACATGATTTTCAGATGTTTTAACTTTTTATGCGTTTACCAAACCTCTTCATTTCAACTCATTTGAAATGGTTACATACTATATGCAAAGTATTCTTACAGAATGCATATGTACAATTAAACAGTTTGTCTAGATGTATGCATTAATAAACGTCCTGGTTGAATCAGTTGATCGGATACCTTTTCCCCTGAATGCAGATCGAGGAGAAGATGCTGGAATCTCAAGATCTTGCAGATAGCTGGAAAGAGATCAAGGACATGCGTTCTAACCTCGAATGTCGTCTCATTGAGTCAGAACAACTCCTCCAGAGCATGTTGAGAAGGCCAGCTGAGCTAGAGCCAAAAGTTGCCCAGAACCAACTGGACCAGGCACAGGTAAGCATCAACTTTGTGACCATATGACAGCCATTTGAAGACGGCTAAATAATTACCCATTTGTAATAAAGAAGCTCTTTTTATTTGCTAGTTCAATATTTAATAATGCATCAAGACAACGCACACGTGTTTTGTGTGAAAAGCGCTTTTACTGTACATCAGCTTGTCATTGGTGTTCTATTGTGTATTGCTGAAAGCGCTGGTGACTTTTACCCTCCGTTACATTTCCTGACAGGAAGCTTGATTCACTAATAAAGATTTCTCTCCAGATTACTCGTCTGGTGTAATTACAGATGTGGGAATTGATTTGTCAGTGCCTGTAATGACAAAGTCCAGGCAGACCCCTTCATTGTCTGCAAAAATAATAGATATTACCATCTCTAAATGTGCTAAGAAGAGTCAACAATAGAATGAATGAAATCCTCAATTACCTCAAAGCTCACTCTTAGTCAGTAACACAGACCGTCATCCATTTGGCAGGATATCAAATAAAGACAGCCTGCATTTAATAATAAAACCCTATATTTCTTGCCACAAAGGACTTTATTCAGGAGATGCGAGCCAGGCAGGTTGAGCTGACCCAGTTGAGAGAAAGCATTAATAGGCTAACGGCTGGTCAGGAGTCCCCTGAGCTTCTGGAAGTTGGGCGTCTGCGCTGCGCTTGGCTGGATCTGGGCAGACAGGCTGCGCAGCTGCTGGAGCAGAAAGAAGAGGATCTGCAAAGGAGCGGGGACTATCATGACTGCATTTGTATGGTGGAGGAGTTGTTTGACCAGCTGTCCAAGAAATGGGATCAATTAGCCAGGCATGCTACGTTCCCTTTCAACATTTGTACAACATATTAATGCTTGATAGTTGCTATGTGTTCTTGATGATGTTTTTGTCAGCCATCATGTGATTAGTATTGACTCATTTTTTTCCAGGGGAGACATTGAGAGCACCGCCGAATGTCTTGATGCCTTAAAGAAGTTATCCACAGACCTACAGGACCAAAGATGCGTTCTTGATGACCTCAGAAATAATAGACATGGGATCCTACCTCGTCTGAGCTTGGAGGACAGAGACCTTGTAAAAGAGCAGGTGGGTTACCTGGAGCAACGGTGGACCCAGGTGGAAACACTCGTCCAACAGAAAATCCAAGATTCGACCCAAATGCTACAAGAATTCAGTCAAATTGAGGACCATCTGCGAGAGGCCCAAGAATGGGCCGAGCTACAGCAGCCATCCCTCTCTGAGGTGCTTAAGACCAGCCCCCCTCCAGATTTGGCTCAAAGCTTTCTGTTTGATCACTTGAGCTTCTGCGGAGAACTGGAGGCCAAGCAGAAGCTTGTGGCAGAGGCCAAGCAGAAGCTTGTGGCAGAGGCTGTGACTGATGCCAACAGCCTGTCCTCACATCTAGGTCTTCATGAAAGACGTAAACTGCAGACGTTGGTCCAGGAAGCTCAGGCAGAGGTGGAAGCACTTGCAACTAAGGCAGCCCGATATCGTAAAAGCCTCAGTAAGGTGTTTACAGAACGGACACAGTTCCTCCAAGCCCTCGATAGGGCAACTGAATGGATCAAAAAGCAGGAGCAAAGGGCACTTGCTGGCGATCATGTGGCACTTTTACCAATCGTACTGAACAAGCAGGTGTCCACCTGTAAGAATTTTACCAGCAGCCTAAGAGCGTATCAGGTAGAGCTGACATCACTTTGGACACAGGGAAGGGAATTGGTGAAGGATGCTACAGAGGAGGAAAAGAAGGAGACCCTTCAGAAGCTGGAGGAGTTACAAGTCATTTTTGACAGTTCCTTGCAAAAGAGCAATGAACATCTACAACATATGGAGAAAGCCCTGGTTATCCGGAAGTACTTTCAAGTGGACTTGGATAGGATGTGTGAATGGCTAAAACAGGCAGAAGTAGCCACATTTCCAATTATTGATCTGAGCGGGAATGATGACGCCCTTCAGAACCTTTTGACCAAGTATCAGAAGCTCCTAGATTGTGCTTCGGAGTATGAGAACCTTTTGCTCATTGTCCAGAGGGCAGGACAGGAGATTCTTCCCACCTTAAATGAGGTGGACCACTGCTACCTTGATGAGAAACTCAATGGTCTTCCGCAACAGTACAATGACATGCTGTTGTTGATCAGAGAGAAACGCTATAGGATTCAACAAGTGCTTGTGGAGCGGAGGGAGTTCGAATCCCTCATCGATGTAACACGAAAAGCTTTGAAAGAACTCCAGGAGAAGTGTGATGCTTTGGAGAATGAGTCAGCAAATCAAAGTCTTGAAGAGGGAAAAAAGTTGCATAGCAGTTATGAAGATCTCCTGAAAGGTCTTGCAAACCTCTTTCAGGGATTAAAAGATTTTAGGGGTAAAACTCAGAATTTTCTTAGCATGGGTCAGCCGTATACACCTGAAGTCATTGACCAGCTAGTTGACCTTCACAGCAAACTCAACCAGCAGATTGAATATAAAATTAAAGAATTACAGAAAACATTAAAATTATTAGACAATCATAGAGGAATTGTTGAAAAAATGGATAATAGCATCACCACATTGAAGGAACAGCTTGACAACCTTGACTCGGAGGTGGAATCGGATGCCATGGAGAGATTATCAACACTTTTCAACCTATCAAAAATTCTTGAAGAAATTCATTCCTATCCAGAGGGTCTCATAGTACAAACAGAAGACCTCAACCAACACTTGCACTCAGAGACCCTTAAGACTCAGGTTATTTTCAGAGAGGAACAACTTCTTACCTTAAAGCAAAGACTTGATACACACATTAAAGACTGTGAGAAGTGTTTTATGGTAAATAAGGATTTTCAAACTGATATGAGAGTATCAATAGACTGGCTTAGGAATCTTAGGGATCGACTAAAAAGTCCTTCAATGTTTAAAGAAGCAAAAATCGAGCTTGTGCAGGAGGAGGTCAGGTCTCTTTTGACACTTCAAGAAGAAATGAAATCTAGGCTTAGGGTGTTGGATGCTGTAACTTGTGAGGAGAAACAGAAGTACATCAATAATCAACACCCAATTCCCAAATTCTTGGAAACTGCTTTGAAGGATATTGCAGAACTGAAGGCTGACATTCAACAAGCTTTTAATACCAAACAGGTAAGATTATATTACGTCCTTACCAGTGGCGATCAGTGTCTCCTCTTTAAGGGAAGCAGGAATTCAAAATACGTGTTCAGCACTTCACGTGAACCTATGTGCATCACGCATCATGTCAAAATACATGCCTGCTGCAGACGCATCGAATGGGTTTATGATGAAAGAGACGCTCACGTTCAGAAGACACTGCTTTAACACTTAACTCTGATTATACATGAGACTAAGCGAGTATCTAGCAAACGTGAGCGTCTCTTTTATTATAAACCCTTTCGACGCGTCTGCAGCAGGCACGTATTTTGAAATGACGCGCCACACACATGATGGGCTAAATACTTTTGCCAAGCTTCGCATTAGTGCTTCCCCTGAAGAGGAGTCACGGATCGCCACTGGTCCTTACAGCCTATATGATTTCAACACTGGCTAAATTATTAAAGCAATGCAGAAGGCAACCTGAATGTTTCTTGAAACTGTAATGTTAACCGTCAGGTGGCGTTGCAGTCCTTTCTGTTCCTGCTTCAGAAGTACCAACATGCCTTGCAGTGTAACCAGCAGTGGTTTGAGGATGCCGGTGCTCTGCAAGAGCAGGTCCCTTGTGAAGTCGACCTGGAGAAACTCCCAAACTGTCTCAATGACTTAGAAAAACTGATAGCAAAGGAACAGACTGTGAAGAACATGGTCGAGGAAATGCAGGCTCTAATCCTTCAAATGAATGACTTTTTGAGCCCTACTGTATTGAAACAAATCCAGACATATTTTGAGGAGTCTCATCACAAGGCCAGAGAGATCCTTGAGCAGCTAAAACATCGTCAAGACTGCTTACAACGGTAATGCTAGTGAGATTGTAGCTTTATACCTGTTAAGTTTTAAATATGTATATTTGCTTTCTGCCTTATAGCACATCATGATATTGTTAATATAAATATTTCCTGTACTGCTTTACATACATTAACAATATAGTGACATACATAATAAAAATTAGTCACACATCTTTTGTTTTGTTAGATGCATAGCTCAGTCGAGGTCCATCCAGGAAGAGATAGATGAAGTTATAAAGCAGATGAGCGAAGTTGGGAAGAGGATGCAAGAGTTTAGGACGGCCAATGCAAACTGTGTACAGGAGGCTGAAGACAAGCTCTGTTTGTACCAGGTCTGTGGCAAAGCAGAGAGTATCACATTATTAACCATTAAATGCAGTCTTGCTATGGATGTCATATGGAGTTTTTATAAATATCTCCTATTCTACTATTTCTACAGGAAATTGTGTCACAGGTTGATGGTTTTGAGGACACACTGAACAGACTGAAAACTCAAGAAACACAGTTTGATCAGCTTGCCATAAATGACACTGTTTCTCAGTCAGTTTGTTCATTAGGACACCGGTGGACTCGTCTGTGTAGTGTTGCTAAAGCTCAGGAAAAAATCCTGAAGGATTCTGCACATAACTGGAGATGCACCATTGAGAAGGTACGAGACTCATACTAAGAGTTAATACTCATTAAATCATTTACCAATTGAGCAGATTTAACCCAACAAATCTTGATTAAATAGACAAAATTCCATAAAGAATTATTCGATCTCCAAAATAACAAGCAAAAAATGAAAAGCAAATTTCACAATATAATGTAATTAATATTTATAATAAAGATTTTATGTAATGCAGTACATTGAGGTAAATAAACTATTTTCTAATAACTTTAAATCAATGCACAAATAATAGATGATGACGAAAGCACTAGTAATGGTGAAGTAATAGCATTGATTCTGTAAGCAGCATGTCCTTGCTGAATAAATCTTCATTATTCTGAGATCTGACCAGGGCAGCAACCGGCAATTGCTTAAAATGATGTAATGGTTGGCAATGACAGTCCATTACAAAAATAGCAAAGCATGGAAGGTGCCAACTCACCCCGTTTCCCATAAATCTGCTGCATTGACAGGAAATGACCTCATAAGAGAACATTTTATATATAAAATTATATTACAGTAAATTATGTTGACAACATTTTTATTAGATAGATATTGATTTACAGGCATAGCTGTAATTACAGTGATTTAAGTCGTTTAATTGATTATTGGCAGCTCAAACTTTATCCTTTTTGTTTCTTTGTAACTTAACCCAGTTTCATTGTTCAGCTGAGGATATGACATCACCCAGTAAGAAGTCATGGTTCTTGCAGAACTGAATGTAACACAGACAGTTTTTGAATAATTATTAAATGAACAGTTCACCCAGAAATGAAAATTCTCTCATTATTTACTCACCCTTGAGTTGTTCTGGGCCACCATTGACTACCATAGTAGGAAAAAATGCTTAATAAATTTCTTTGTTCTGTTGACGACAAAAGAAGATATTTTGAATAATATAGGAAAGCAAACAGTTCTGGGGCACTTTTGTAATTTTTCCTACTATGGTAGTCAATGGTGGCCAAGAACTGTTTGGTTACAAGCATTCTTCCAAATATCTTTCTCTGTGTTCATCAGAACAAATAAATGTATAAACATTTGGAACAACTGGAGGGTGAGTAAATGATGACAGACTTTTTATTTTTGGGTGAACTATCCCTTTAAGAGCTTATGTCCTGCAGTACACACTTGCTGTTATAGCTGCTCTGTATTGTGACCTCAGTTATTGACATCTTAACATTCGCTTCTCATCTAATAATTCTTAATAATAATAGTTTTTCTTTTGAATAAACCTGCATGTAAACCTTTGCATCTAGCTGAATGAAAGCCCAAAAACGTGCAACTGAACCATATAAACACACCTTAAGCAATATTTTATAGTACAACAGTAAAGTATAGTATTTAATAGTAATAGAAGCAAAATCTGTTGTTATAAAGTAACCCTTATGTCTCTGTGATCAGCTGGAGAAAATGCGAACTGTGTCTGAGGACCTGCACAGCCGTGTTCCTGACAGCATGGTGGAAAAAGCCTCCAGCATGGCCTCCCTGCAGAGTCTGCTGGAATATCATGACTCCTTTAGCAGAGAGGTGGAGAGAGAGAGCAGCGCCCTGACCCTCCTCAGACACCGTGTGCTCAGCCTCTTCCTCCATCCTCACGCCACACCCAACCAACATGACCAAGATACTCCTTGTCTGCAAGAGATTCAGAGCATCCAGGAGAAATATGACAAGTATGAAAAATCAGACCAAAACATGTTTTATGTTACACGATTCATTGTTACATCCACCCACCCATCCAATCATTCATTTATCGATTAGTCAACAGGTCCGTCCACTTTGTAGACATGTATGACTCCAGATACATACATTCACATTTTTTAATACTTTGTGTCATTTGCATTTTCAGTTAACTGTTTAATATGTATTCTGCCGACAGTCTGTTGCAGCAGGTGTGTGCCAGCAGACAGCAGGTGCAGGTAGAGCTGCTGGAGCGAGAGGAGGTGGTGAGGGAGCTGGGACTGCTGAAGGGTTGGATTCAGGACACTCAGGGCCTGCTACTGAGCCCCACTGCAGACCTGGATACACTATTCACTGACCTGGAGGTACCGCACAGCTCCTCACAAATAAGTTATACACTAGATGTTATACTTTATAGTACTGATATGTCTGAAGCATTATTCAGTTGTCTGATGTACTGCTTTCTTTCCTGTTTTGGTTTATTTTTGACTAAAATTTGTGAATGTAAATGTACTTGCATAATTTGACAGTTTTATAATAAAACATACAATACAATACAACATAATATAATTATTATAATGTATGTGTCTTAAGTAACACGGGAATATTTGTGGCAATAGCCAACAAAACAGTGTATGGGTCAAACGATCTATTTTTCTTTTATGCCCAAAATCGTCAGGATATTAAGTAAAAATCATGTTCCATAAAGATATGTTGTAAATTTCCTACCGTAAATATTTGAGAAAAAAAAAACTTTATTTTTGTGAGTGGGTGAAGCAAAATTGCTAACAAAAATGGCCAGAAACACCCATACAAACTTCACTCGCTGCTGCCTGCTATTTGGGAATTACCCACTCAAGTTTGGTATCTATGTAAAGCTTAGAATTTCAGCTTTCAGGTTCATCCACTCTCCACAACATCATTACAGCAGTAAGCCCACAGAGAGCGTTAAAACAAACCTGTTTCTTCTTAGCAACGGCCTGCCACAGCATCTCTGATTAACAACTTCAAAGGCAATTTTCTCAATATTTTGATTTTTTGCATCCTCAGATTCCAAAGTTTCAAATAATTGTATCTCGGCCAAATATTGTCCTATCCTAACAAACCATACATCAATGAAAATTCAGCTTTCAGATTTTGACCCATGTTGTCCAGGGTCACATATACTGTATACAAAGTACTGGTCAAAAGTTTGGAAATGCTTGACTGAAAAGTTTTTAATAATGTCTTTGATTAGAAAACAAAAGTTTTATTAAAATATATTTTTGAATGGGCCCAGTAAGAGTTTTAAAACACTTGACTAAAATGTTTCTCATGATGTTTTCATTTGAAGATGAATGTTAAAATGTTTGAAATCATTTTATAGACAAAAGTATAATTGGCAGGGTCATGACAGCCCCACGTGTTTTGTGTGGAAACGCATGGTCATAGTTTGTTTATGATGGCCATGTGTTCTCCGTCTCATCTCTTGGCCCCGCCCCCTCGTTTCCTCGTTTAGCTTCCCTGCCAGTGCTTGATTCCCCACACCTGCCTAGTGTAATTATCCCTTGTTAGTTCCCCTATTTAATGCCCTCCTGTTTGCTGTCCTGTGCTGTTTCGTTTTGCTATGTTGTGTGATGTACCTTGCCTTGTTCCTGTTTGATTTTCGAGTTGCTCTGGTTTTGCCCCCTTGTGGGAAGTTGTGTTTTTGCCCCCTTGTGGGAAGTTGTTTTGAAGTTCTTTGTTCGGTTATCGTTCGCCTCGTGGGTTTTTATGTTTTGTTAATAAAGTATCTGAGTTTTTTCGTACCGCTGCCTGTACTTGGGTTCTCTCTCCTTGACTTTGTGACACAACCCTGACACACACACGCACACATATATATATACTGTATATATATATATATATATATATATAATGAAGAGTTTGGTTCCAAATTAAGATAACTTTTCAAAAATCAAGTTTTTTTACTATGTTATCGTGTTTTTATTGTGTTTTATTGTGTTTAGATACCTGTATTTTTTGTTATTGTGGCTTAAATCAAACCAACTGCAGTTTCATTTATATTAATTGGAATGCACAATAATAACCAAATAACCAAACTCTCCGTATATATATATATATAATCAATAAGAGTTTGCTACGGTGACCCCTTAAGCTGGTTGATACAATGCCAAATTATGATTTTGTAAATTTTAGGTAAAGGGTGGCTACTTTGAAGACACTTGAATGTAACATACTGTAGTTTTGCCTTTTTATAATAAGTGTTTTAAGATCTTTGAACTGATGTACATTGATAGATGTTGGATGTCTCAAGCATGTGCTTGATTTTCTGTTCTCCATTAGTCGGCTCATGAAGGCATGCAGTCTCACCGGCAGACCCTGGAGCAGATTGCAGATCGTCAGCAGATAAAATACCAAGACCTCCATGCTACCCTTCCTTCTGAGATCACCACCCAGCTGGCAGAGGTCACACTGGCACTGGGTTCAGCAGAAGATCAGGTACCTTCATTCATACACCTACACGCTCAAAAACGTTCGTAATCTCGTTTCTCTCGTCTCTTCATCACATCCCTGTTTGTTTTGCCTCAGGTGCAGGCACGGGAGAGAGAAGTCCAGCACAGCAGAGATATTAAAGAAGACATCAACTCCAGACTTCAGGATATCGCAAAGAAAGTCAAGCTCATTTCTCTGAAACTCAAGGAGAAGGCTGTGGATGTTGAGGAGGCTAAAGAGGAGACGGAAGTATGAATACAACACAGATGTTCCCGGAGCTCAATTGCATTAAAAGTGTAGTCATTGTATAGTGTGTATTCTTAATTTCTTTCTCTCTTTATCCAGACACTTTTTGAGGAGTTGCAGGAGTGTGGTCGTGCCCTGTCGGAGCTGGATGTTGCGGTGCAGGAGTTTGGGGAGCAGAATCCTCTGCTGGCCAAGCAGCTAAGCTTCAGCCTCAGCAAACTGCATGAGCTTCACGTTCAGATCAGCAGGCTGGCAGAGGAAAAGACCACGGGCCTTCTGAAGGTCAGAGCTTCAGCGAGTGCAGCACGCTCCCCAAACATTTAATCATAATCAGAAGAGCTTGCTTATGCACAAAAGAATTTGTCTTGCGGAAGCTCTGGGCATAAATATTATATATTGGCACCTCGACTTATGTCTTGACATATTTCTCTTTTTAGGCAGAGAAAAACTTTGAAGAATTCAACGAAATGCTGACGTTAACACTCAACTGGACTGAGAAAGCAGAGACTGTGGTCTCAGCCAACCTCATGTGGAGTCCAGCCGCTCAGATGCAGGAGCAAATCAGAACCCACCAGGTTTTAAACCAGACCACCGTTGCATCATCATTATTTTATTGCCATCGAATTTAAAATCATAATTATAACATTAGGGTGTGATGTTTCTCGACCAGGCTTTATTGCAGGAGTGGCAAGAGCTTCAGGGAGAGTTTGAGGGTCTGGTGGAGAGGGTGGGACTGCTGGGAGAAGTCATCCAGACAGATGCTCTTCACCAGCAGGTGGCAGAACTGAGCCGACATGCTGAAGAGCTGCAGCAGACAGCCAAAACAAGACTACTGACCCTACAGGACGCAGCCAAAGTAATACAGAAACCACATCACATCAAACTAATAAAACTGTAATATAGCATATGTGCAGTGAGGATCATTGGCTGTAATGTTTAGTTTTATGTGAAATTAATGTGAAATGTTTAAAAAAATATGAAAAAATATTCACAGCATTCAAACAAAATATTCACTGAATAAGTAAAAGTCAGAATACAGTACATTTAAACAAGTAATGTCAACAAATCCAAAATCCACTGCAATATCTCAGCTCCTGAAGCTTCAAGTTTGCCATAAATGTAAGAGAGACGACGCCATCTAGTGGCCTATAACAAAGCTACAGTATCTTATTTACAATTCCATCTTTATGACTTAATTGATGTCTGTTCTTTGCTGTATACCCACACTGCTTATGTAAACATTCTTTTATAGCCTTTTTTTAAACAGTACGGTCAATAATGTTAAGTGTTGCAGTGTTAGGAGAATATATTGTGAAATGCACATATAAATGTCTCCATAAATAAGCCATCATAAATTCTCCATGATGATTAATACATGCCCCGATTACAAAACTGCCATTGTGCCATGAATAAATGTGAGGAATTGAATTAAGTGCTTGAATTGTTCTAATAAAGAGCAGATTCATAACTTGTTCACATATACAGTATTGGCTACATTCATTTTGGCTTGAATTATTTCCCAGCCTTTGGTTTCTTCTAATGTCATATCCTAATGGGACATTCTGCAAGATGAATAGCATGTATATAGGGGCAGTGTAGTAGTTTCACATTGTGAAATACAAATTTGGTCATGGTTTTATTAAAAGGAAATATATTTTACAACCTTGTGTATTTCATGATTAGATTCATTCATTATTTGCCTCTCTGAAGTAATTGATTATTGTTGGCCTATATTGGTGTTATGCTTTCAAATAATTTGTATAATGACAGATACGTAGGGATGTAATGATTCACCGTGAGCCGGTTGAAAATCGATTATAATATGTGATGATTCAAGTCGGTTGAGGTTATAAAAATCGCAGTACATATTTTGAACAGCAGGGGCCACTGTTTTTCTGGAAACTTGGTAAACGTGGATATGCTGATATTTCTTAAAGGTGTCCTGAACTGGGCTTTTTATTGTTTTATACTGTTGTATGAGGTCTACTTATGACGTTCGCGTGGTTTTTACATTCGAAAACAACCAAATCAATAATTGGATTTTCTACCCGGGTTTTGAGGCCGTCTCGTCAAACGCTCTGTTTAAATGGGCGTGCCGCATTGAAGACTTGGAAGTAAACGCCCACCGCTATGATTGGATAACAGTTTGCATAGTAAACTTAGTTGGAGCCTTCTGTGAATTTGGTTAGACATGTAACGTTAGGTTAAACATTATCAGGACATATCATGCGATCTCTAACAAAGCAATAGTGACGCATAGTACAAATATGTTTTACTCACATAAGATTGCTGCGCCATTCCTGTCAGATCCAATATTGACTGCACAGCACTGCTTTTTAATTTTAGTCTCTCCGCAAATCCAGTGCCTTGTTCACAAAGGAATCCATAGTGAAATGACACGAACAAATGCTCAATGTTTCACCCACGTGAGCAGGAACGTACTTAAAAATAAACTTCAACCACGCATTCCTAATATCAGAATCCGAAGGAAGCGACTGTGTTCTTCCACAACCAGGCGCTGCACAATGTTGCATGTTTGTTGCTTGGTCGCTCTAAATAAAAATAACAGTGAAAGAAGTCCTCACTTTTGCACATATGACACGGGGCTAGCCGCCCTCGAGAGCCCTTCGCTAAAGTGACAGGGTTGCCAGATCTTCACAGAAAAAATAAACCTTAAAATGCTAATTGTTTATATATTTTATAAGAGCAAAAATTCTTAAATTCTGCAACAGACCATTTATTAAGACCTAAGTTCCGAGGCTTTTTGATCTAAGACCAAACAACAAGCATAACAAACATGGCAACACAGCAAAAGAGCGCTGTGTGATGAAGCCTTCCGCGCATAAACACAACACAGCGCATATCAGCAGTTTAGTTTAAACTGACAGACAAAACGAATCTTTAGCCGAAAAATATGTCGCTATGGTTACCAGTTTGTCGATCATCACAAATGCGGGAGTGTGTACTATGTGTGGCTAAAGTCATTTGCGAACCAGTGGGCGGGGCTAGAGAAGTAGTCCTTGATATTTTTCTGTGGAGGCGGTGTTCAACCTATCATAGATAGGTGCATTCCAGGACCTGGCGTTCCTGAGCCTGGTGTCAATGACAGTTGTAATTTCAGTAACAAGGGCGTTTTCAGTTCTGACACTTACAGGATGTTCGCTTGAATACGATTCCCTCTTATACAACAAAATCTCGGGTTAAAATTGGGGTTTTAATTCATGGCTCCTTTAAACAAGTAAAAGTTAGGAAAAGCACAGACAAAGTCTTAGTTTGTTTATATTAAAGCGACTTTTGTATTATTCATTTTTTTATTTGATTTGGAAGTTGTTTTAAAACTGCAATTTAGTTTTGTTATTTGACATAAAATATATTTTTCTTTTACAAAGAATTGTGCAGCATTAGAGAAATAATAAAAGGGCAGTTGTTCATTTTAAATTTTCCTCAACTCATTCTGTAAAAAAAATCGTGATTAAATTGCATCGCGAGATCAGAATCGTGAATCGCATCGCGAGCTGAGTGAATCGTTACATCCCTACAGATATGTCATTGTTTAATGGCAATAATTGCATAATCTGTGTCACTCTGCGACTTCTCTCATTTCACATAATAAAATAATTTAAACTTAAATATATATTCAATATCCCTTCCTAGTGATGTATTAGTGCTTTACAATAGATTGCTTAGAGTGTGTGTGTTTTGTAGCAGACATTAAATCACTGTTAAGTAAAACTGAAAAAAAAGGACATTGCTGTGGACTTAATGATCTTGTCTTTCTGTGTTTAGGACCTGGGGAGACTGGAAAGTGATGTAAAAAGCCTCCATCAGTCTTTAGAGAGAGTCCAGGAGACACTGGTCTCCCCTGATCTGGCTCGCCTCAGCCTCAGGGAACAGCTGGCTCAGAGACAGGTGCGCTCTACATATCCTCATTCCTTATTGTTACCTCATTCACTCAAATCTCATCCGGTTTGAGCAGTTTTCACTTTTCATTGACTCAATGATCCGGTCATAGCGGTTCTCCAGTTAACAGCACAGTGAATTGATAAAATATTCTACGAATCAAAATAAAGAGTACAGAGGGTTTAGCTGATAGGCTGCTACAAACCAATGCTGAATATTTGTTCCTCAGATTCTGTTGTCTGAGATGGAGGGTCTCAAGCAGCAGGTGCAAGCCATGCAGATGTGTCAGAGCGCCCTCCGGCTGCCAGAGGAGGTCATGGCAACATTACCGCTCTGTGTTACTGCGCAAAGTCTGCAGCAAGAAAGCAGTCATCTCCAACACAACACGATTCAACAGTGCAATATACTACAGGTATCTAAACTCAAAACAGAAAGTTGGTCCTTTCTCTCTTAAAGGTGTGGAGTTTGCTGTTTTATATAGACATTCACAATGCAAAACTCATTTTCAGACCATTTTCTAACATTTATATACATATATATATATATATATATACTGTATATATATATCAATACCAATGACTAAACTGGTGCTGTGGTTTTCCCCTATAAAGATGTGAGTCAGTCGTAACAGACATCATTTGCATACAACAGTGTTCATTTGTTCATGTTAAAATACTATTACTCTGAGAAATTGCACACGACAGCTGTAAAGCGCGGTCACCAAAACAGCCTGTTTAAGAGTTTAATTAAAGGATCAAGGAAAGGTGAGAAATTGCTCTTGTCTTGTAAAACTAGATGGCAACCTTGAATAAATTCTTTTTACCCTGAAGACAATTTATAACATGTTAGAGTACAGAATAATGTCTCTTAAGTGAATCTGCACCGATTGTACCTACAGCATGACATGACAGGATACAAGCGTGACACTTGTGGTTTCAACGTCTGTCATCTTGTTCCAGGAGGCCATGGTGCAGTATGAGCAGTATGAACAGGAAGTGAAGAACCTACAGAGACTTATTGAGGAGGCACATCGCGTTATTCAGGACCGTCCTGTTGCCACAGGAAACATACAGGAGCTTCAAACACAGATACAACATCATGAGGTGAGGAAGCACATCCTTTTTTTTATTCATTTTCCCTTATGCAAATATGAAAATACAAAAATGCGTTGTGGTTCTTTAGTTTTTGTTTGTGCTGATTGTGAACAGCAGTGCAAAACAATAGCAAATGCAGATGATTATATAATTGTACATAGTTAAAATAGAAAATAAATAAGCTTTTTAACTTTTTAAAGCAAGGAGAAAAAGAATATTACAGTATAACTTGTGTCGTTGATGTCCGAGGTTGTATATCCAATGATCATTTATTGTATTTTAGTGCAAATTCATCTCTCTCTCGTAATCGATGCTAACCAAATTGTGCCAACTACAATTTGTGTGAAGAATGATTGACTGTCGAGAGCCTTGGAGCCATTGAAATTCAAGAAACCTTTAGAAACTGAGCATATTATTAGCTACATTTAAAGTCATTTTGCACAATGGCGCTGATGAATCGCCAGTTGTGGTCAAATGTAAAATCTGGTTCCCTCACTAAAACCAAAAGAACCAATGCAGTATTTGATAACACTTAGTTTTGCCAGTCAATCTTGAGTTTCAATGAGCCAGGTCATAAATTCCTAACGTGTTCTCATTGGGCGGTTAAAGGGACTACTCAGACCTTTGACCTCTGTTGTCCTAAATAACACTAAATTCCTTCCTATCTCTCACGCCCTATCTTGCGCTTTACCATATACACAGAAAGTCAAATCATGATTAAAACGCATCAAATAAAACGGAACGGTACTCTGATAGCAGTGTTTGTGGAGCTTGGGTCATTTGGCTGTGGTTTTATCACCCAGGGTTATTTTCCTCTGCTGTGCCGAATGCTGCAGCTTTGTCCCACATGACCTCATTATCAGAGACTGTCCCGTCTGTGTATGTGTGTGTGTGAGAAACTGAACGACAGTTAGAGAGAGAGCGAGAGACAGGAGGAGGGACCGAACAAAATCCGTAACAATATGCCCCTTCCTCCAGCCCCTCTCATTCTCTCCCTCGCCCCCTGTTCTTTTGTTTTCTTGAAAACAGCCTCAGGATTGGTGCAGTGGGGGGGAAGGAAATACATTTCAGTCAACCGGAGGGGCATAGACTCTCTCAATGAGCTCATTTCCTGTTCCCGGGGTCTTTGTGTATGAGTGTGAGTTGGCCGGTTGGGGCGGGAGTGATTTTGCTGTGTTACGGTTTCTTCCTTTCCTCAGTCCCTCCTGTTTGCTCTGGTTGGCTGAGCTCTCCGCCAGTCAAGTTTGTTTGTGCCTGAAGGCTCGGCTTGTGAGCTTTCCTCCACAGCGTTCCGATTGGCTGAGAGCTCAAAATGCCTCTGATTGAGCGACCGCTCGCCTGTGCCTTTTTTTCTACAGCAAACAGACCGAGTGAGAGAGAAATTCACAGCTTAGCTCGCCGGTGCCGCTCTCTGCCTAAAGCCTGTTAAGCTCATTTTCCCTTCATCTATGGGACCTAATTCGCAGGACATATGTTTGTTCGCCTAATGGACTTTAGTCCTCAGCGTGGACCTCCGTGGAACAATAATACATTGTGTGTTTGTGACAGGAACTGGCCCAGAAGATAAAGGGCTACCAGGAGCAGATCTCGGCCTTGAACTCCAAGTGCAAGATGTTGACCGTAAAAGCCAAACATGCTACCATGCTGCTGATGGTCAGCGAGGTTGACGGCCTCTCCGACGGCTTGGAAGAGCTGGAGGATGAGGAGGAGGAGATGCCCAAACACCCACCCGCACACCCCTCTGTTGTCATGGTGAGTGCTTTACAGACGTATACATGTCAGGGCTTTGGGGGGCGTTGGAGCATGGGAGATTTATCTTGTTGTGCTTGTTTATTCATTCTCTGTCATCAACTTTCTTTTTCTTGTTCTCTCTGTGGACAACCATCCTATGTGTCTCTTGTTTCTACCCCGGGGTTTTCTGCGCCAGTTTGTGTGGACTCTCTCTGCTGTTATTTGTCACACTGAAGGAAACAGGATAAGGGTGTTACTCGTCGTTTACTTTATCAACGTTGTTTGTCTTCAGAGCATTTTTGGGTCCCGTGCGGTGGACCGGATTGCCCCGCGTTGCGTCAGTGAGGGTTGCTTTGAGACTCCCGGTCAGGGCCGGTTTTCACATTAAAAACCAACAAGCAGAGTGCAGTTTGGCTCGAGTGTATGGAATTCAAGCTTGTGTCCTTACAGACTTACGGAGAAAGGAGGAGTAGCTTTGCAGGAGTTCAGCAGTCATTGTAGCTCGGTCTATATTTAGCCTGATGCTTGAGAGCTCCAGGGGTGTAGATTACTTTAGTTTATTCAGGCAATCTCAAGCAATTGTCTTCTGCCGTTGCCCATGCGTACATTTTTACACGATGAAAGTCTGTGTGTGTTTCCTGACCTGGTCCATTCCTTTATCATGACGAGAGTTCTGGAAATGGCTTAGTCACGACTACCTAAAACAAATGTGGTCTGTTTGTGATTCGGTGGTGCTGCTGCAGTAGGGACTTTAATTTAGCATTTCTGCCTGATGCATGACTTCCTGTGAGATTTGTATGAGGTAAAAGGCTTTTCACACGGTGCCTAATCCTGGGTCTGTTTTAACCCCAAGTTAGGGCCACTTTTAACCCTGAGTAAAGCGTTAAAGACATTTTCAAATGTAGCACTGCTTCTCGCCTCGGGTTATGAAACGTCGCTTCGGTGCTTTTGCAAGTTCTGAAGTGTGTCACTGTGGCAAAGGTGTACATTGTTTAATGACATGGTGCTCAAATGTTTAGCAACATACAACCATCACAAACTTCCTCATAAACTGCCTCTGTGTTTACCTTGTTAAAAACGGGCTTTGTATAGTCACAGAAAGTTGTTTTGGAACAAGCCTAAACTATTGAATATTGGTGGCAAATATGTTTCAAAGACATTTCCACGGATGGACATTAGATAAGCATGTGTTGAAACCTCCATGTTCGTCACACAATGTACTTTTCCAATAGTATTTCACCTTAAAATATACATATTTCAACATTTATTCAGGGTTTTCAAATGCACAGTGTGAAACCGGACTGCTCAGGATTATTTACTCACCTGAGGTGATGTAAGAACAATAAAAACGTATTGTTGCTGCCTTTCTGAAACCTTGGATGTCCAAATTCACTGTTTTTCAGGAAATGGAAAGAACACTATACTTTTTAAATCATTAATACTATGTTGTCAAAGTTGACAAGCACTTTTTATTGGTTAAATATTTGCAGAACCCAGTGACAAACATAAAGGGTGTGTAATAATAATGATTCATCGCATAAAATAAAAATCATTTGTTTTCTGAAGTACAGCGATAGAACAAGATATCCCAGGATTACATGGTTTTCAATATCAGTGTGAAAAGCCCATAATATTCTTCAGGCTTCTGATTTTCTTTATCACTGTTCTTGTTTTCTCACATCTTCTCTTGGTGCTGGACTTTCTGCTTAGTTTCATTGTGTCTCCCTCTCTCTCTCTCTCTCTCTCTCTCTTTATCTCTCTTTGGCTCTAATAAATGGTCAGATGACAGCCGGCCGTTGTCATACTCTCCTCTCCCCGGTAACAGAGGAGTCTGGTGAGGAAGGCACCAACAGTGAGGTCTCCTCTCCCCCGGCCTGCAGATCCCCCTCACCCGGGCCTAACACTGACACTTCTCAGGTACCAACGGCACTGACCCACACCTCACTAACTCACTCACGCAGACCAGCCACTGCCCACCTTTACCACATTTAATCAACCTGTCCAACTAACACACTTTAAACTTAACCAGTCAATTTCTCAAAGCAGCCTCTGCACACATATCGATTTGAATAGGAATGTTTGTCTCAGGGTTCCCACGCTCATGGAATACAGTTGGGTTTTTTAGTCCTGGATAAATCATGCACTGCAAAAAATGACTTTCTTACTTGGTATTTTTGTCTTGTTTTCCAGTACAAATGTCTAAAAATTCTTGTATCAAGATGCATTTTCTTGATGAGCGAAACGACCCAAGAAAATAAGTCTTGTTTTTATAACAAACGCATGAAATTTCAGTGAATTTTTACTTGAAACAAGCAAAACAATCTGCCAATGGGGTAAGAAAATAATCTTGAATTAAGGTTTACCTTTTTCTCAGTCACTAAATTCAGGATTATTTTTCTTACCCCATCGGGAATTTTTTTGCTTGTTTCAAGTACAAATTCACTGAAATTTCATACGTTTGTTCTAAAAACAAGACTTATTTTCTTGGGTCGTTTTGCTCATCAAGAAAATGCATCTTGATTCAAGAATTTTTAGACATTTATACTGAAAAACAAGACATACATACTAAGTAAGAAAGTCATTTTTTGCAGTGTGGATGTATAATACAATCATTTAAATGCCTATGTAAAATAGAATACAATTATGTAAATGTCTATAATGTGAATATTTTAATAACGCTAAAAACCGGGATAGTGTAATTGAGCCCAATATTGAAACGCCAATACAACAACTTTTACAGTCTCTTATTTCTACAATAAGCTACAGGTTCAATCATGTAACTATTTTAGAAAGCAGTTTGCCACACCACAAGTCAGTAATAAAATGTTATTTTGTACTAGTGAAGTGAAATTTAGAAAACAGCATGAATAGTTTATTTTTTTGCAGCCAGAGCCTTAATAATGTATATAAACTCAATAAATATTTACTAAATAACTTTTCAACGTTAACAAATCTGCATTTGGTAGGTTCCTTTGTGCTTGTCAAAACAAATTAGCTTGTTTGACAAAGTTGAAAAACCAAAACAGCACAGCTGAACAACAGGCATGCTACCTACGACAGATAAGTCACATCAAAAAATACTTTTATTTAGTTCCCAAGACTAATGCACATGCAACATTGATGTAATGAATGGACTGCAGAACCCTGATTTGATCAAAGGGGCTCTGGAAGTGACAAAGATGTTTTGCTTAGGCTGTACGGGTCCTCTGTGTGTTTAAGCATCTGGCAAACAGATGATCAAGTTGCTTTTTTTTTACAGATTTCAGGTCGAGCCCCTCTAAGCAGAGCTCCTCTACAGGAGCTGTATGACCCATCCATGGAGTCGTCGGCCTCGGCTAACCTGGACGACCTTCAGCGCTCATGGGAGACTTTGAAGAATGTGGTAATTTGCATAGATCCATCTCGCATTACTAGAACCAAACCACATCCTTTTACGCTGGTTAAGACATGCATTTCTTTTCAGATCAGTGAGAAGCAGAGGAGTCTTTATGAAGCTCTGGAGAGACAGCAGCATTATCAGGAGACCCTGCAGTCTGTCTCGACAAAGATGGAGTCCATCGAGACGGCACTAAATGAGGGGTTAGAGCCAAGCAAGAGCCCAGAGAGCCAGATGGCCGCCCACCAGGTGAGAGATGCATGGCATCCGATGAAACACTAAAGCTAGATCACAAATAAACTTAAACCTAGACTGATATCAACATCACAACATTTACTACACACCAAGTGGTGTTTATTAGTTTACCTTTAATTTGCTGTAGCATTACTGTTTCATTTCATTTCTTTTACTTCATGCACAGCAGTTATCAATAGTTATAAATAGTTACAGGATTTGCGTTGTTGTGTTTTTGTAGGCTCTGATGGATGAGATCCTGATGCTTCAAGATGAGATCAGTGCGATACAGGCCTCTTTTTCTCAGGAGCTGCAGATGGATGAGGAGAGTTTAGAGGCAGATACTGGAGACCAGCTGGCCCTGCAGTCTACTCTCACTGTACTGGGAGAGCGGATGGCAACCATCCACATGAAGGCCTCCGGCAAGCGTCAGCTTCTGGAGGTGAGAAGGCCTTATTTAACTCCTTTATGCGTTCTTTCCTACAGTATGTTTAATTGTTCTTGGACATAAAATAAGATTGTAACTTTTTTACACATATTTTCAAATAATGGACATCTGATAGGGTGCCAGTTTTAGGACGATTCCCTAGTTTTTCCTGTAATTGTTGATCAGCAATTGTGCCATAACAACCCATGCATGAACAAGAAATGAATAGCTTTCCACTGGAGTAAGTTCTATGCATTAAAGGGTTAAATGGTGAGAAATGTTTAACCTGTATTTAAGTTGTTTTGTGTTTCATAATTGTTTTACTATTTGTTTGGTGTAATGCCTATAAAAGGTGTTTGATGACAGGTTATGATGAATAGGGTTTGTCGTTGCGTTACCCGTTTTACACCCTGTTTAGTACTATTAATTGCAAATCATGCACCAAACCTTAGGCATAGTCAAAGAAAGAATAATAAAAGTGAATTTGAACCGAGGAGTAGCAGAGTAAAAGCTGTCCGTTCACATTTGAATACTTATGTTCCTGCTTTGTTTTATTCTGTTTAAATGATTATTTTGGCCCTCCTGTGAACTCCCTGTGACTCAGTCTCAGTTTCATTTGTAGTTGGATAAAAATGTCCAGTTTAAATACACGTTTAAAACACAAATCTAACAGGTTGGTCCCAATCTTGTACAACACAAATGTCTGGTTAATTCAGTAAAAAAAATGTCTTAGGTTGTTGATGGTGTATGACCAGATTGTGGGTCAATGTTTGAGCTTTAGTTCCAAAACATACACCTTTGACAAGATTACTTGACGGCCTCATTCTTTGCGTTCTCTGTCCCGCAGGAGCGCTTGAGTGAGCAGTTAGAGGAACAGCGGCAGGAACAAGCGCTGCAGCGTTACCATAGCGAAGCAGAGGAGCTTGACAACTGGCTGCTGAGCACACGAGCCACACTAAGCTCCACCCTACAGCCACACCCACAGGATATGGACATGGAGGAGCAGCTGATTGACTGCCAGGTAAGAGCCCCGGCTTTGATATGATAGAGTGACACTGGAAGCAAGTGTTTATTTTTTATTATTAAATAATTTGTGGTGCCGAATTGTGGCGTTGTATTGACCACTTATCTTATTGGACAAAGTTCAAACAAATGTAATTAAACTTTAGCTGCACTGATCAAAAGAAAGTCCTAAACTTGTATTATACATGGTGCTGTGTAGCTTTCCTTTAGTTTTACGGTTGCTAGAGTATGGCAAAAAAAGAAAAAGAACGTACGGTATCATGTCAGTCTGAAGTCACCAGAGTGGGCTAAAGTAAACCTGATTAGCTGTGTGCTTTTGTCCGGATCTGTTGGTCAGTAGGATTAGGGGTTTCTTTATCCTCTGCAGTCTTCAGTGCTGTCCAAC
Organism: Triplophysa rosa; assembly: GCF_024868665.1. Taxonomy (NCBI): domain Eukaryota; kingdom Metazoa; phylum Chordata; class Actinopteri; order Cypriniformes; family Nemacheilidae; genus Triplophysa; species Triplophysa rosa. The sequence continues at coordinate 11,304,533 of NC_079904.1, read as the reverse complement.
AGTGCATGTCTGCATTCCTTCAAGGACACTCACACACTAACACGTTTTTTGTGTTTTGATTAGAGAGCTGTAGGGATCAGGTTGACCTTTAACCTGAGAATTAAACTCTTTGTGAGAATCCAGGGTGGCCCTGACCCTCAGCTGACTGCTGTTAATGTTTTCCCAGTCTTCACTGTTGAACGCTGTCGGCTCTCTTAACAATGAAGCTCTGTCGGAGCCGATAGCCTAGTGGGCAGTGCTCCGACATGTTGCGCATCGGGCGACCCAGGTTCGATTCCCGTCTCGTGGGGCTTTTCCCGAACCCACCCCCTTCTCTCTCCCACTTCGCTTCCTGTCCTCTCTAAAAATTAGCTGTACAATTAAAGGCAAAAACGCCAAAAACAAATCTTAAAAAAAAAACAAAAAAAACAATGAAGCTCTATTCAGCTTAAGCTGTCCTACATATCTGCAGAGCACTCTATACTAACTGTGATATTGTAAGGGTCTAGATGTCTGAAGACCTGTCTAAGGAGCTTAAGAAGATTACCAGTCACTGTACACACACGCTTGTGTCCTATCAATGTCTATTTACAGCATCATACACCTTGTGTTGTGGTTGTGCCTGTGTGGTTTATAGTCAGTCGCTAGATTAATAATCAATATTTGTATCATCTATTAATAATAATCATTCTATTTATAAAAGAAAGTTATGTGTTGTTGTTATAAAGGCTTTTATATAAGAATATATCTTCATGGCAATTTTTGACAATGATGATATACAAAGAAAACTTCTTGAAGCTTAAAGTGTTCAGTTCCTTATAAATAGACATACTGAAAAATATAGCTGCAGATCAGTAAATGCATTTTTGGATAAAACTGTAAAAATGACATAAATGTATTGCTAAGTCCTATTTTCAATCTCTTGTTGCTGGTGTAGAACATGTTACTGGAGATCGAGCAGAAGGTGTTGTGTCTATCTGAGCTGTCAGTACACAGTGAGAGTTTACTCATGGAGGGGAAAGCCGGTACACGGAGCGACGCTGAGCAGCTTTCCTTCAAACTGTATAGCCTTAAATCCAGCCTGCTGGAGCTACAGAGAATCTTACAGGACAAACAGACCCACATACAGGTGAGCAACCGTCTCCAACTATAACACATACATTTTAAATAAGAATATCTATTTTTAATAGTTGGGTAAAATATCAAAAATTGGTCAGAATACAGAATATGGCGCTAAATAAGAACCACACACACACCAACACAAACGCTAAAATAGACAAACAAATGGATGCTTTGTACAATAGTACAAAAGAAAAGGCAAGCGCTGTTCATTGTTGAGAAAGATGTTCCATTGCGCTTCAACAGAAAATGTCTAAAACAAAGAGCTTTTAGAAATGGTGGTGAATGTCTGGAATTTTCGCTCTGCTTGTGTAAATGTAGCTGTCTTTGACATAATGCATTCTCATTTGGGTTTTCTGCTATTTTTCAGCCATGTCTAAACTTTGACCTAAATTGAAAGAATTTTTTGCTTTTATTTATATTTTATTTATTTTGTTTCTTGTATTTGTGTTTTTTTCAAAAGGGGTTTCTGTGTAGGTTTATAGTTCGGGCACATTCTATAAAACAACTGAACCAAACATGAAGTATGTAATGTTTGATGTTGAATGTATGTAATGTTCTTTTGCGCATCAAATAATTTGAAGCCAAGTACATTTTATATTATCTACTTACAAATCTAAGAGATTTAGGCTGGTTCATGTTTAAATAGATTTGCTTTTAGAACAATACGGTTTTAGCGAGACTACAAATACTACAAATGTACATTTAAAATCTTTAATGTTTGTAGATGTTTCCAAGCAATTAAAAAAATGGAATTTTCAGGCCTGATAATGACAGGAAAATGGATCAAATCTTGTGCAGTCAAGATTTTTTATGCTGAGCACTGAATTATTTCATATTTTTGTGAGTGAGTGAGTGCAGTCTATAAAAATAAATATAAAAAATCTATAAAATAAAAAAATTCTTAAATGACCGGTAAAGTAATAGAAACGAGCATTTTATTGCTTGCAAAAACAAGTTCAGAACATAAATGTCGAGTGTTTTAGCTTTCAAGTGATGCATAGTTTGTGACAGTTGATTGAATAATAATGTCTTTTCCATGGGGCCTGTGCATGTTAAAAGGCTCATCTTTAACTGACCTCTGTCTTTCCTTTAAGGGGTCACTACAGGAGCAGGAGGATATTGAATCAGACTCGTCTCTGTCTCAGAGCCCCAATATGATGGACTGGCTCAGTCAAGCACGATCCACACGCAACCAGCAGCACCAAGACACAGTCCAAAGACAGAAGGTAGAGCGTCTTAAATACGCCAAAGCAATAACATGTAAAAACATGATAGCTAGCACTTACATTACATGCTTCTTAGGACACGGATACTTGCATTTGAAAAAATAACCTTTGCACTTGATCTGGGGGTTAGTTGTTGACATCCGCTCTCACATGTGATGCAGGAGTTGGAGGAGCAGCTTGGCGAACAGAAGAAGTTACTCCAGTCTGTAGCATGTAGAGGAGAGGAGATTCTCTCAAAGAGAACAACATCGAATGGAGAGAGGTGAGGCCTTTTAACTCATCCACTATTTCTACTTTTGTTCCTTTAAATTTATGTCAGAACTTTCAAAAAAGTTTCTCTGTATGTTGTGGGAAAGTTTTGCACTCATTTGTCTTGCTAATATTTTTTATTACATGCTTTTTTATGCAAATATCACATTACACATATTTTTGCATAATTGTACTAAAAAGAACAAGTGTACACTGTACAGACTAATACAAACATAATGAGTTTTTTTTCTGCACGCCATAGTTCTCCCACAGATCATTCAGAACTGGATGATGATCACTGGCCTGAGAACATGAGCTCAAAGGATCAGATGAGAGTCAGATGGGAGAACATGAGCAAAGACCTCAACAACAAACTCCAGCTGTCACTCAACACGATGGAGCAGGTGACGTGTAACACGGTAAACAACATCCACACTACGCTAGAACTGACATTTCAGATGATAGGTTGTATTGTTGTCACTTTCACAGCCCAAGTTCATGACGATTTGTTCCTTAAATAAGGACCTGAATGTGTTCTCATAGGTGTACCAGCCAGTGTCCAGCCCTTGTGGGGTTTTCAGAGGTGAGCCAAGGACACAGGACATCCTGTCACCCAGAAGTCTGTTTGAAGGATTCAACCAAGAGTTGGAGGACCTGCCTCAGGTACTGCAACATTTGACATTAGACCTTTACAACATGTTTAGTGAGAATGGAGTCAATGAGGTCAGTTTTGGTTGTTCATTCATGTCCTCCCAACAGGAAGGGGGCGCTGACAGTAAGCGTGTTCATGCTCTCGAGAAGGTTCTTTATGAGGCTGTGTCATCAGCTTCCTCATGGCTGGACGGTGCTGAGAATGAGCTCGTATCTGGTCCAATGCTACTATCCGATGACTCAGAAACTCACCTGGGCCATTTAGAGGTGAGACAGGCATTTCACATTGTGTTTTAGTTGTGCTGTCAAATCGATTAATTGCGATTAATCGATTCCAAAATAAATGTTTGTGTTTATATAATATGTGTTTGCGGCGTTGAAATTTATATGTATATATAATTACACAAACATACATGTATATATTTAGGAAATATGTGTAATATATATTTATATTCATACATTATACATATAAATTATATTTAAATAAAAGTATATAGTATATGTTAAAATGTGAAAAATTTGCAAAAAAAAGTATAAATGTATGTGTGTGCATTTATAAATACATATAAATATTCACATATATTATATAAACACAAACACTTATTTTGGAATAGATTAATCGTGATTAATCGCGATTAATCGGTTTGGCGGCACTAAATTTTAGTATTTTTTTTAAAAATAAAAACAAGGACTTTGTCTCTTCTTGTCTCAACTTTTCTTGTCCTGTCTCACTTCTCGTTTTGGCTCGTCTCTTCAGGGTTTGAGTAAGGAAGTAAAGAATATCAACGAGGAGGTGTGTAGGTGTCTAGAGGTGCTTGGAGGAAAAGAGCGGCTGTGGGATGAAGGTGAAGGAGATGTTTTAGTTGAGGAGGTGTTAGATGGTTTAGAGGGAAGACTGAAGCTGATGGAGTCAGTGTTGGAGCAGCGATGTGACAATATGAAAGAAAAGCTGCAGGAACTTAACGTGTTCCAGGTAAGTCTTCTAAGGTATGTTGCTTCTGTTTAATATATACATCCTTACAGATACACTTTCATCTGTTTTTCTCTCTTTCTTTGCGTTTTTGTCAGACCGATTTGAGGCTCCTGCTCACTGCGCTCAGCGATTCAAAGTTCCAGCTTTCACAGAAAATGAATGCAGCGATGGATCGGCCCGCCTCCAAACAGATGGAGGTCAGATTCAGAGGCCTCCAAACACTTTTTATATTTCTTACCTTGTCATACGAACCCCATCAAAGCTTTTAGATTATCATATAATTTGTCTAAAGAATAAGATGAATGAAGTGTCTGTGATGCACAGATTCTAGCTGAAGCGGAGGACAGTCTGAGGGAGTTTGAGCAGAAAGTTTCTGAGATGAAAAGTAGAGGAGAGACACTGCAGCCCAACCAGCTGTGCACTCAAGAGCTGCTGAAACTACAGGTTTTACAACAATTCTTGATGTCATGTTTTTTGTTTTTACATGATCATATAACTAAACCATGTTCTTTTATGTAGGATGCTTATGAAGAGCTGGTGGAGATGGTGGGCTCCAAGCGAAGCGGTCTAAACCAGACGTTGGTTCTAAAGGCTCAGTACGAGAGAGCCCTGCAGGACCTGATAGATCTGGTAGACACAGCCCAGGACAAAATGGCAGCAGATCAGAAGATGAAAGTGAGCTCTGTGATCGAGGTTCAGATCCTTTTAGATAAACACAAGGTAATACTGTCTTTTTGTGTTTCGTTCCTTCTGGTTCTTTGCTTTGAACAAATTGAATGTATTGTGTATGTATTTAAAAAAAAGTTTTCATACTCATGTAATCTCTTTGGCTTCTCCTTCAGGAGTTTTTCCAGGGGTTGGAGACACATGTCGTGCTGACACAGGCCTTCTTCAGGCAGGTCAGTGGGTTGGTGGTGCAAAGAGAGGTTCAAAGCCTTGATGAAACTGTCGCCCAGGCTCAGGCTGTACTTAAACAGGCCCATAAGCGAGGAGTGGAGCTGGAGAGCATCCTGGAGGTGACTTTGTGGTTTCATTAATAATACAAGACTTAAAATAGCTGAATAAGCGGAACGACTACAGAAAACTGAATGACTGTTGTGTGTTTTTGGGTACCAGTGGTGGAGCAATTTGGTGGCTGATTATAAGGCCCTGTACAAGCAGCTGGAGGCCGTCGAGAGTGGCATCCCCAATGTGGGGCTGGTGGAAGAGACAGAAGACAGAATGAGAGAGAGAATCACTCTGTACCAGGTACAGCATCTACTCAGACATTATTGCACACATACCGTACATTGTACCGTAATCCAACAGTGTTTTGTTTTATATGAGTGGGATATAAAATAAAATGTTTGAAAGAATTAAAAAACAGCAAGAAGTCTGTACTTTTTTGCAGTATGCAGTAGTTGTCAAAATTGACGTCCAGTTATGGAGAATTAACATTGCTTTATATTCAGATATACTAATAAATATTAAAGGATTTGAATTGATGTTGCGTAGCTGGTGTGTAAATTGAAGCTCAGCTTTGGCAAAAAACGTATAGAGTCGAGGTTACAACATATTACAACACAAGAATATCAACAAATATTAATAATAGATAATATTGTAATAATACAATTAATAAAATTGTAGATAAAGTATGTTTTATTTCATGTCAGCTTTTTGTTTTTCTGTGCATTTCTTGTATAATAAAACAAGCCCATATTCCTTGATACGCTGTAATATTCCTTGATAATTGTCCAATAAATACCCTTAAACATTTTGTGTTTTGTAAATTTTACACAGTACCATACATGTCAGCTGTCTTTAGTAATTTATTTAGTCATAAATTGTTATTTGTAGTTAAAGGTTCAGTGTGTAAAAAATGTAGCGGCATCAAGGGGTGAGGTTGTGAATTGCAACCAATGGCTCACTCCACCCCTCCCTTTCGAAGCACTACGTGGTTGACACAGAACCGAAGATACTGTCACTTTTCCGCTTCTTTGCCGAAGCAGATAACATATTTACGAAACGTGCTCTGTAGAGCAGTTTGTACATTTAGGGCTTAAACAACATAGCGAATTCCATGTAAGGGGACTGTATGTGGACAGAAATAGTTAATTCTAAGGTTATAAAAACATAACACTTCATTATGTAATGTCTTTATACACCTCTGAAAACACAGTTATTATATATATATATATGAAGAGTTTGGTTCTAAAATAAGATAATTTTCAAAAATCTTGTTTTTTTATTATGGTATCATGTTTTTATTGTGTTTTATTGTGTTAGTTAGCTGTATTTCTTTTAGTTATTATGGCTTCAATCAAAACAAACCAACTGCAGTTGTATTGATATTAATTGGTATGCACAATAAAAAAAACTTGATTTTTGACAAATTAAAAAAAAAGGAAGTTATCTCATTTTGGAACCAAACTCTTCATATAATACTATATATATATATATATATATTATATTGCATTTCTGTCAATAGATCCTCTAAATAAGTACACATCGGACCTTTAAAACGTGTTTCCTAATAATAAATTATGCTTTGAGGCTTGATTTTAAGTAAGCTTGACATTACCTGTTGTGTGATCTCGCTGATGTTGTGTTGTCTCTCATTTCAGTGTCTGAAGTCCAGTCTGTCTGAGCGGCAGCAGCAGTTGTACAAGTTGTTGGATGATGAAAAGAGGCTTCTCTTACATGTGTCCTGCTCAGAACTGGAGACTCAACTCAACCAGCTGGGTGACCACTGGCTCAGTACCACAACTAAGATTAATAAAGAGCTACAGCGTCTGGACTCCACCCTCAAACATTGGATCAGGTCTCAACATCTGACTGCTTACTACTTGTGCTTTTGTCTACCCTCACAAATACACAAAATGTTATATACAGTATACACATCTCTATATCCATATCACATCTCTGTAAATCTTATTGTAGGTACCAAAGTGAGTCGGCTGAGCTTAGGCAGTGGCTGAGTTCAGCACTAGAACGTCTGGAGTTCTGGAGCACTCAGTCTGTTACAGTACCTCAAGAGCTGGAAACTGTAAGAGATCATCTTCATGCATTCCTGGTAAGAACCTCAAACAAATACTGTTTGTTAGCTAGATTATTTAACCAACATTGATTTCTTCGAAACACTCTACATGACCTCATCCATATATCTGCAGGAGTTCTCCAAAGAGGTGGATGCCAAGTCGTCTTTGCGTGCCTCGGTTCAGAGCCAAGGAAACCAGCTTCTCCGGTTAAAGAAAGTGGACACGGCAACACTCAGGGCGAACTTGGCCCAGATAGAAACGCAATGGGCTGATCTTCTCACACGTATCCCAGTGGTCCAGGAGAAGCTCCACCAGGTATGATGACTTAGATTGGGATGGTTCAGATTCCCAGTTTAACATGGTGCTAAATGTTTTATTCATGTTGTGACCTACAGCTGCAGATGGAGAAGCTACCGTCCCGTCATGCAATAACTGAACTCATGAGCTGGATATATCTCATGGAGAACATTATCAAAGAAGATGAACAGAAGATCATGGGGGCAGTGGGATCAGAGGTTGTGCAAATGTATCTTCAGAAATACAAGGTATGAGAAAAGTTGAATATTCCTTTATTTTATTGTTTTACTTGCTAGCTCAGTGTTTTGCTTGTCTATATTTACCCCTCTCATTGTCCTCCAAACAGGGTTTTCGGATTGACCTGTCCTGCAAGCAGCTGACGGTGGACTTTGTGAATCAGTCGGTTCTGCAGATCAGCAGTCAGGATGTGGAAGGGAAGCGCAGTGACAAAACAGACTTTGCTGAACGTCTTGGGGCCATGAACCGGCGCTGGCATATATTGCAGGGACTTGTTACAGAAAAGGTCAGCCATGCCTGTGAAAAAACTTCTTACAACTTTTATCAATGTCATAAAATTTTCATTTGCATCTTCCATTAAACTGGTGTGTTCTGTGATTCACAGATTCAGGTTTTAGAGGGTCTTCTTGGAAGCTGGTTGGAGTATGAAAGCGTGGTCCAGACCTTGAAAACTTGGTTCAGTGTACAAGAAGAGAAACTGAAAAAGAAACACAGGATTGAAGATGTTTCCTCAGCCCAGAATGCACTCAAGGACTGTCAGGTAGATACTACGCTCGGTAAAATGTAAAGAAACCTCATAGTTGTTATGCTTCATGGTTATTACAGTTTACTAAAACTTAAACTAGTATAACAGTTCTATTAGTTGAAATCAAATAAAATATAGGCTTAAATATTATTTGAAGAACTGAAGAAGAAATGAACATTTTGTTTAGGCACTACAATTATTAACTGGAAATAAATAAAAAATAAAAACCTAAACCAGAACTGAAATAAAATAAATACTTATATAGAATACCTATATAGAGATATTACGGAAGCCCTGAACCGCATTGTAAAAAAATCTTGGTGAAGAAAAAAAAAGTCCTTACATTCCTTCCTGTAGTCTTGCCTAATTGCTTTTTTTTCTCTTCAAAAAAAATTCTCTTCACATTTTTTTATTCCCTTCAAATAAAAATTCCCTTCAAATTGTTTTGTTTTCAATTTTTTTTAATTGAATTATTTTTTAGAAGATAGAAAATTATGACATAATGATAAACTATGATATAATAATAAACTATGATGTCATAATAACCTTTGACAACGTGCAGTTTAAAATGCATTATGACGTCATAGTCTATTTATTGTGACGTCATAATCGATTTGGACGTAACAATGCTTCATTCTGTTAAAAAATCTGTTAAAAAACTCTTTTAAAAAAAAATCAAATTTTTAAAGGGAACTTTTTTTTTAAGTAAAAAAATTTGAAGATTCATTTTTTTGCAAGAGATAAAAACAATTAAGCAAGATTTAGGCTACAGGAGAGAATGTAATGACAATTTTATTTTCTTAATAAAATTTCTAAAAATGACACTAAAATTAACATGAAAACAAACTGAAGATACCAAAAATCGAAATAATAAAACTGTTCTAAAATAACAAAAATATTGTTACTGTGCACTACACAGTAATGTTAAACTGTATTGTGTCTCCTTGTGCTAGGAAATGGAAGTGTTAGTTAAAGAGAAAGAGAAGGATCTGGAGAAGGCTGAAGAGAAAGGATGCTTACTAATCCAAGACAAGAAAGGGGAGACCGGCTCTGTCATTATGGAGACTATAAAAAGGCTCAACCAGTCCTGGGCCAATCTAGATCACATGGTTGGTTTTAAACAGTGCATTTCACTATATGTTGTTGTTGCCTACATTGTTTACATCACAATTTTACATTAACATTAACTTGAGTTATAGAGTGGATGGGTTGAGGGCTTTGTCAGTTGGTCAGCTGAAGCTTTTGTTTCTTTGCAGGTCGGGCAGCAGACGGTCAGTCTTAGGGCTATCCTGGAGCAGTGGAGTGTGTATAAACAAGCGTACGATGAGATTCAGGGTTACCTGATGGAGGGGCGTTACACTATTTCTCGCCTGCGCCTCCTCACCGGCTCCCCAGAGGCTGTGCAGGTTCAAGTGGAGAATCTTGAGGTGCTAATCTTTCTTTCTTTGGGACATTTAATATATTTCACATTATCCATAATAACAGTTTAGATTCAGGTTTATGGATTTGGCAGACTGTTTAATCCAACCCAAATTACAATGCATTCAAGTTATACATTTTATCAGTTGTGTGACCGTGGGATCGAACCCATGGCGTTATAATCACGATGCTGTCCCATTTGAGCTAAAGGAACAATAGTTTTGGTGATGAACTTTGTACAACTACAGTGATAGCCATTTGGGGAGCGAATAACTAATACCATGCATGGTTTTGTGTGTGTGCTTTAGAGTTTACAAGATGAGTTTGAGAAACAGGAAAGCAGTTTACGAAAATTCGGCTGCATAACACAACAGCTGTTAAAGGACTGCCATCCATCAGTGACTGAATCACTCAACACAGCACTTGGTGATGTCAACCTCAGGTGAGCATATCAAATTATTTTGACTACTAACTACCAATAATGTACAGATTAAGATGTTATATGAACTCAATAGAAATCATTGAACATCTGCTGGTGTGCTGTCAGGTGGAACACACTACTGGAGCAGATCTCAGATCAGCTGAGGAGCAGTAAAAACCTTCTGCAGCTGTGGCAGCATTATAAAGCTCTTCATGCTCAAAGCAACACCGACATCCAGAAACTAGAGGAACAGGTGGAACATCTACTGAAGAGCGCCACCAACAGGGACATCACTGAACAGGAGGTGAAGATCTGGTTGCATCAATGCATGGTGGGTTTAAAAAGCGTTTGTATTTGTAAACGCTCATTGAATTGCAAATTCACAAGTTAACACACTGTTGACTGTTTCATAAATGGGACATAACATTTTCCTATGTCATTCCAAACCTGTTTGACTTTCTTTCTTCTGCAGAACAAAAAAGATTATATTTTAATAAACATTGATGCCTCAACAATATTGGGGCCCCACTGACTTCCACTGTATGGACACAAAACCACTGAGACATTTCTCAAAATATCTTTTTGTTTCACATAAGAAAGAGTCATAGACTTGTTTTAAAAGGATGAGGATGAATAAAAAATTAATTTTTGAGTGAGCTATCCATTTAAAGGGGTCATATGACACGGCTAAAACGAATATTATCGTTTGTTTTAGATGTAATGCAATGTGTATACACGATTTGGTTCAAAAACGCTGTATTTTCCACATACCGTGCATGTTTGTATCTCCTCTTTGCCCCGCCTCTCTGAAACACGTGGATTTTTTACAAAGCTCATCGCTCTGAAAAGCGATGTGTGCTATGATTGGCCAGTTAACCAGTGCGTAGTGATTGGTCGAATACTGCAAGCGTGTGACGGAAATGTAACGCCTCTTACCGTATTTGGAACATCAGGTTCAATTGTACAGGCAGGTACGCCCACCCCTTGCGTATACATTCGGGCGGTCTTAGTCAAATCATACCACGAACTGACGTAGATTTGTGGGGGTGTGGTTACACGAGACGTTTCAGGCAGGTCTGGGTGATCATTCGCTTTTAGATAGAATGCATCTTTTGTTCCGACACTTTAATTTTTGCAATCTTACATGTCTAGTGTATGCATGGGCAACTTATAACACACCAAAGACACAGAAAAACACGTATTCGCGCCATATGACCCCTTTAACACAATATGAAATGTGCTTTTGTATTTGTAATGCTTTTGTAAACGTGTACAAATGTTTCTCTGGCATTTCTGTAGGAGCTGATGAAGGCTGAGGGATCCTCAGAGTCTGTCCTCCAGCAGCTGAACACGTTTGCAGGGCAGCTGAGACAGCAGGTGGACCCCTCTGCCATGACAACCTTCCATACAGACCACCTGTCACTCACTGAGCGCTTGGCAACGGTTGGACACGCCCTCCAAAGACAGCAGTCTCTTTTAGAGGTGAGGAGTAAATAATTCAAAGCGAAGTTGAACTTTTCCTCACAAACACCTTTTTAAACCACTGAACATGAAACAATTGTCTTTTTCTTACTTTCACGCTTTTTCTCATCACCAAAGCCTGTGGCTAATGTAAATGAGATTTATTTATTTTTATTAATAAAGGTTTTTCTTTCCTTCCTCTAGGCGGGGTTTAAGGACTATGAGAGGTTTAATGAGGAGTTATATTCTCTGAGTCACTGGGCAGAAGAAGCAGAGAAGGTTCTGAAGGAGCCAGACCCAGCTGAATCCCCTGATATATTAACTGTGCAGGAACACATGGAAAAACTTAAGGTGAAAAGTTGTTTGGTAAAATTACGTTGCATAAGCACCTCTGCACGCTGTGAACATTCTTACAGGATAAATGCTTGTCCACAGAGCCAAATGTTGAAGCTGAGCAGTCTTTCTCCTGATCTGGAACGCTTGAATCAGTCAGGTTATCAGCTTCCCCTCAATGATAATGAAATCAAGCAACTTCAGAACCTCAACAGGAGCTGGTCTTCTAACTCTGCACGTACAATAGAGAGATTCAGGTACTCCATTTCTATTGATCCACGGTAGATCTTACAGTAAAAATGACTGTTGTTTGTTTTTAAATACTCTGCTACTCGCTAGATATTTACAGTGTCCGTTTCTGTCCGTGTTGTTACAGTAAACTCCAAGCCCTGGTCCTGCAAAGACAGACCTACTTGGAGAAGTGTGATGCTTGGTTAAGCTTCCTCGGTCAAACCGAGGAGAAGCTGGGCGCTGAGATTTCTGGGAACTACCAGAGCTTGTTAGAACAGCAGAGAGAACATGAGGTAACGATAGACATAATGGTTTTATTATATTACAATTTCAACTCAAAGTGAAAATTCTTTCATCATTTACTCTTCCTCGTGTCATTTCAAACCTGTATGACTTTCGTTCTTTAGTAGAACACAAAAGAAGATATTTTTAAGAACTTTGGTAAATAAATAGCATTGGTCTGCCATTGACTTTCATTGTGTGGACATAAAACCACTGAGGCATTTATCAAAAAATCTGCTGTTGTGATCCACAGAAAAAAAATTCATCGCAAGGTTTTAAACCGACGTGAGCGTAAATAAATGCTGACAGAATTTGGATTATTTTTGGGTGAACTATCCCTAACGAAGAATCAAAATATACAGTAGATTGTATGATATATTGGGTCATTGTCGAATCCTTCACTGTAGCTAATGACTCTTTTTTTATGAATAGTTGTTCCAAGCAGAAATGTTCAGTCGACAACAGATTCTCTCCTCTATCATCAGTGATGGACATCAGCTATTAAATGAGGGACAGGTGGAAGACAGGTAACATTGCAGAACCTACAGTGATTTGTTACTGTTCTTTTGTTACTGTATATTAACATTCCTCGCGATGACTGCCTCTTTTTTGTTATCTGAACAACAGGGATGACTTTGGTCTGAAACTTGCACTGCTTAGTAACCAGTGGCAAGGTGTGGTGAGGCGGGCCCAGCAAAGACGTGGGATTATTGACAGTCTTGTTCGCCAATGGCAGCGATATACAGAGCTGATAGGAAAGCTACGTCATTGGCTGCAAGAGATATCAGTTGAATCAGAAGATCAACAGCAGGGTTCAACGGTCGCACTACAGCAGATCCGAGGATTGTTAGATCACATACAGGTAAGCATATTGATTATATTCTCAAAATGAAAATATTGTTAAAAAGAGAATTATTCAACATCTACCAATGGCAGATGAATTGACACACCAAATATGTATATACATTTTTTTATATTTTGCATTATTGCTATATAAAATGAATGAATGGGATATTTGTAATAATAATGAATGTTATTATTATACATAATATTACCACATATAGAAATATAGAATTTTGCCAGATAAAATAGGTTGCAGGTGCAAACCCCAAAGGCTTAACTATTGTGCCAGTTTGGCCCAGGCACACTGTCCTGTACAATAAGTAGAAATAAATAAAGCAGTAAACCCACCTGAAACCCATTGCTAGTAAACTAAATGTCCTTCTCTCTATTTAGCTGAAGGAGCGTGTGCTTCAGAGGCAACAGGGCAGCTATATCTTAACAGTTGAGGCTGGGAGGCAGTTACTCCTGTGGGCAGATGCCAAGGCGGAGGCCTTACTTCACACTGACCTCACTGATGTACAGGAGTGCTGGAGGATCGCTAACATTCGCCTCGATGAGAGAAAGAAAGAACTGCTGTCTTTGCTAAGAGTGAGTTTTGAGATCATAGTTTACATTGTTTATTAGGGGCTGTGTCCACCGAGGCGCTTTTACGCGGCTGAAAACGCCCACTGCGGGCGCAGCGTTCTGCCCCAAGTCAAGCATTTTTCAACTCTGGGAGTTTCTTTTTTATGTTGTTATATAAGATGAAATTATTTTAGTTTTTATTTATTTTCAGTTCATACTTTTAGTACCTCAACTCAAAAATATTTCACTTTACTGCTGAAGCAACATTTCTAATTTCTGGTTATTTTGGTTTTTATTTAGGTTTTAAAATCATATTTAGGCCAATCGTTTTTTTTTATTAATAAATAGAAATTGTATAGTTTTAGGAAACTACAATAACCTTGGTTGCAAATGTCTAATTCTATTGTGTTTTGTTGGTTCTTAGCGTTCAATAGACTTCTTGGTGGCTTGTTTTACTATTAGTTTTTTTTTAGTTTGTTTTACTTGTTACTTTAGTTACTTATGCCAAATATTTTTTATTATTTAAGGCTATATCCATATTTAAACCTTTAAGTTAGGATTGGTTTGACATTTTTTCTGTGGTGAAATCGGGGCATTTTACCCAAGAAATCAATACTTCAGCTATTTCTAGTAACTCATTTATTCGGGCTGCAGGAGTCTGATGTAACTGGAACAATAGCTTGGTTTGTTTCTCTAGCGGTGTTCTGAAATATTCTCTTCTCTTGTATAAAATGTGGCATCACAATGCTTTTTTGTGGAACATTTAGCATTGTTATAATGCACAAATAGTTAAATATATTAGTTATAAACTGCAGCCAAAATGCTGCAAAGCTATAAATCTTCATGATGCTTTGTATAAAATGAAAGTTACACAATAAAACACTTTGCCACTGACCTTACAAAACAAACAGAGTCCAGCTAGCGCAACAAGAGTGAGAGTGTGTGTGTATTTGTGCGAGTGTTTGATTGTGCTTGCGTGGGGAGGTGTTCAAGAGAGAGGAAGAGGCAGCTAGAGATGCGAAGGCGAGCGAGATATCTTTAGTACTGTAGGAGACAGGACACAGAGAGGGAATCCAAGAAAAGCTGTGCTGCCAACACCGGGCAGAACGGACAGGCAGTGATTCCGCTCCATTTTGACGCAGCACACTGAGGTACAGACGCAGGCAGAAGAACAATTTTGGATTGTAAAAGAAAATGGCTTCTCTTTGCTCCGGCCTCTGTCTCTCTTTCTTCCTCTCTCATCCACCTTCTTCCGTTTTCTCGGATGCAGTGATGGAAGGTACCTGACTGCTTTATATTTGCATAATAATGTCTCTCTCCTCTATCAGGGGACATTGACCCTTTTACTCTGATCATATTTAAATGAAAACTTTGGTCATATTTGATTGCGTGACACCAAAATTGTTGCTGCTAACGTGATTTCACAGTGAATTTCAGTCCGACTTGAGAATCAACAGGCATTTTGCATTACAGCATCATGATGACTATGCTTAGCATTAGTGTTATACATATATGTTGATGGCTTCAAGGATGTGCTTTCTCTATATATCATGATTTATGTTTATGATTCATGTTTTGTGTGTGTAGGACTGGGAGCAGTGTGAGAAAGGTATTGCCTCATCACACGAGAAGCTGAGAGATTTTAAGCAGAAGCTCTCTGTGCCTTTACCCGATCACCATGAGGACCTGCACACCGAACAGATCCGCTGCAAGGTACACGTGCGCGCACACACACACACACACACACACACACACACGCACGCACGCACGCACACACACACACACACACACACAAATCTAACTCAACTTGTTTCCTGTGACCTAGAGGATTGTCACTCTTCATATCTTTCATTTCATTTGTGTTTCAGCATTGAAGAGAGGATTGGAGTTTAGATGATTTAATTCATATGTTGAATCTGGAGTATTTATTTTCTTTATTTTTCTACAGTTATTTATGCTATATTTTTATTACTGCAGTCTATTGCAGTCCGCCACTGCGTTGCATTTGCTTGCTCCATGTAGTATGTTGGCTGCGTGCGTGATGATGCCCGTAGACTGATGAATTTTTTATCTGGAAAGGAGAGTTGATTTTTAATGTATGATGTTTCAGGGAGGTGTGTGCAGTAGTAGGAGCTTGAGAGCCAATCAGATAGCGATGAGGTAAAATATCAGTAGTTTCTGTGACGTTGCCTGAGGGAAGGCAGTAGAGGTACATGATAATGAACGTGCTGCAACCCAACAGTTCAGCGCAGAGATTTAGTAGAAAGTATAGCTTTCATTCTGCTCATTACTCTTTGGAAAACACACTGTACACGCTTCATGACAGTTTTGCATACTGCGGAGTAATTTGATTGATGAAGGTGTTCTCTGTATGTGTGTGATAGGAGCTAGAGGGCAGTATTGAAGGCTGGGCTGATGATGTAGCCGGGCTGTTTATACTGAGAGAGTCTCTCTCCACTGGCCTCAGTGCTGATGACCTCACAGTCTTACAGGAGAGACTGGCATTACTGCAGAGACAGTGGGAGGAGACCTGTCACCAGGTACACGCATGCACAAACACGCTATACACACATGCCATCACATGACCATTGACTACCATAGTAGGAAAAATTGCTTTATACATTTCTTTGTTCTGTTGAACAAAAAAGAAGATATTTTGAAGAATGTAGGAAAGCAAACCATTCTGAGGCACTTTGGACTACTATTGTTATGTTTCTTACTATGGTAGTCAATGGTGGCCAAGAATCTTTGGTTACTAGTATTCTTCCAAATATCTTTCTCTGTTCATCAGAACAAATACATTTATACTGATTTAAAACAACTCGAGGGTGAGTAAATGATGACAGAATTTCTATTTTTGGGTGGACTGTCCCTTTAATGGATTTGTCGTGTCGTGTCGCATCGTGCCACGCAGCATCCAGTGTGGACAAAATGTCTAATTAAAATGGGTTCTATTATCTTTTTTCCGTGTCGCCTCCGGTGTATACTGTACAAGATAACATTATACATTTTGTATACATTTCCCCAAATTGGCCAAAAATATTTGCTAATTGGTTACTGGTGTTTGGTTATTCAGTCATTTTTTTGATCATAAATTAAACAAATTTCTAGTTATGTTCCATTATAGCTTATGCTAATTAGTTTATTGTAAATAGCAAATTTCAGTGATTTTGCAAAAATATTTTTTCCTAAATAATTTACTTCAATATGTCTACTATATTGCAATTATATTTCTCGCCTATTTATTAGCTCAAGTTTAATACAGTGTAAGGAATATGCACTTAATTTGGCTTAATTTGGCCAAAAATATACTTAAAGGGACAGTTCAGTCAAAAATAAAAAATTCCCTCGAGTTGTTCCAAATCTGTATCAATTTGTTCTGATGAACACAGAGAAAGACATTTGGAAGAATGCTTGTAACCAAACAG
The DNA here is from genome assembly GCF_024868665.1 of Triplophysa rosa. Taxonomy (NCBI): domain Eukaryota; kingdom Metazoa; phylum Chordata; class Actinopteri; order Cypriniformes; family Nemacheilidae; genus Triplophysa; species Triplophysa rosa. The sequence goes on along the minus strand of NC_079904.1, from coordinate 11,287,274 downwards.
TTCTTGGCCACCATTGACTCCCATAGTAGGAAAAACTACGTTGTTAGTCAAAAGTCGCTTTGGATAAAAGCTTCTGCCAAATGAATAAATGTAAATGTAAATGTGAAAGTGCCCCAGAACTGTTTGCCTTCCTACATTCTTCAAAATATCTTCTTTTGTGTTCAACTTTTCTGAACAAAGGAGATGTTTGAGACACGCCCTTAGTTATCAGTCATAAAGCCAAACACACCAAAAGTTCTTAATAGGTCCTTGTTTGCCAGGTCTGGTAGCCTAGTATTAGGCAGAAATCCAGCAGTGTGCCCTGGACCCTAATGTGTCATAGTAAGGAAGAAACGTGATATTTCCTGTCATTCGCATGATGTTTATTGATCCCTGTCGTGTGTGCAGCTGTGTCTGCGCAGACAGCAGGTCAGTGAGAGACTAAACGAATGGGCCTTGTTCAATGAGAAGAATAAAGAGCTGTGCGAGTGGCTCACCCACATGGAGAGCAAGGTCTCGCAGAACGGAGACATCAGGATTGAGGAGATGATCGAGAAACTCAGAAAGGTGATGCTGACTTCACAACAGATCTGATATTGCAATAACACAGTGTGCTTGTGATATCACAGAAATGAGTGACTATTTAATCTCATTAAATTAAAAAAAGGATTTAATCTGCTATGATCAGTAAAATAGAAACAAATTTTAACAAATAAAATGTCTATGCTCAGTACCATGGAATTTTTGACTGAATAAATTTTGTTCAGGACTATCAAGAAGAGATCTCAGTGGCCAAGGAGAACAAGCATCAGCTGGAGCAGATGGGGGAGAGACTGGCTCAGGCCAGCCATGAAAGCAAAGCTGCAGAAATCCAATACAAACTCAGCAAAGTCAATGAGCGCTGGCAGCATCTTCTTGACCTCATAGCAGCTCGGTGAGTCTCCCACTTACATTACATGTGATAAAACGTACGGTGGCGTACCAATGTCCCTATTGCACTGTGCTTTAAATATGTGTGAGTCGAAGATCTACCACTCTTTTACATGGTCTCTTGTGTCTATGTTGCGTTTTGTTATCGTGGCAAAGTATCTATAAATACAGGGGCCTAAACTGTAAAACTGTGTTATAGTAACGGTGCTAATGGGTCGTGGCTGGAAGGGAAATATTTTGCACCAGGATCATAAACATGACACCATAGTGTCTCTGGATATGACCGGTATAGTCGAGTTGCCTGCGGTCAAACTAAAAAGCCTCTCACGAGGGTGGTGTTAATTTCAGTGTGGCCCACGTGAGTGCATCTCTCTCTCTCTCTCTCTCTCTCTCTCTCTCTTTCTCACTCACTCACTTTTATCTTTTATGTATGAAGACAGCTGTAGTCCTGTGTGTGAGTGCCTAGACCGCAGTCAGCTGCAAATAAACATTTTGTGATCAGATCCCCAAAAACACATATACACGTGTTAATTCTAGTCATGTCCACCTCTCTACTTTATATTCTTTATTTTAAAAGGTTTATTTGCTTCATAATACAGACACCAACAGTGAGATTCCTGTCCTCCGAGCAGCACATGCTAATGACTGTCATCTTATTTTAGACACGGCAGTATTTGTCACTCTCAGCTGCTCATGCCTGCACTTGAGAGCAGTTCACACACATATACACACACACGCACACACACACACACGCAGGGTTAGAGAAAGCCTGGACACTTGTTGTTCAGACGAAAGAGAAGGGGAATTTGGACAGTGTGGAAGTTTTTCTTTCTTTGGAGACCCTCGGTTGGGAAAACTTGGCCTGATGGTGCTGGACATGGGCACTGATAATATGGCAGGATGTCCGGGACAGGATTCAGATCTGCCAGAATGTGACTGTGACATTAACAGGCAGGAAAAGATTTATCCATGTTTTATTTGCGTATTTCAAATTTTGTTACGTTTGTTTAGACTAATGTTGCATTTTTTATATAAATGAAGTCTTCTGATCAAATGTCTGTATGGAGTTAAGGTTCCTTTAAAAGAAGTTGTCTTGTCTAAATATGTGTCACAGATGTAGACTGCTTCTTTCACCACCGTTTATTATAGATTCCAAGTGTGAAAGTAGCCATAACTTGCTCTATTCAAGCACAATTCCTGTTCTTGCTGTGTTTTGAAAGATGCTATGCTGGTTTGCGTGAGTATGTATGTGGCTCTGCTCTAAACCTGTGATTCGGTATTTTTAGGGATATGAAGGAAACACTGACACCAGTGGGTTAGAGTCTCTGTCTGCTTGTGATGTTGTATTACAATGCACATTTTATTATACACCATATAACTTACTTTTAGTCAAGTGATAATAAACAAATTAAATTATATTTTATATGATTAATTAGTCTGATATTAAAATCCAGAGGTGACAAAGTGACTCTCTTCACTATGTAATATCGTAATTCTACAATAGTATAATGTTAAGTACCTTTTAACATGTAAGAGATATTTACAGCTCATAGGTATTTTATAAAGCTTATTTACAATATCTCATAGTGTCCTATTGCATGGTGCTTTTAGCTTGGACGTGTTCTCTGATTGTGTGTTTGGGATGTTTTAAGTTATCTCTCTGTCTGTGTCTCTGGGGTCTGTAGGGTAAAGAAGTTAAAGGAGACTCTGGTGGCCGTGCAGCAGCTAGATAAGAACATGAGCAGTCTGCGCTCCTGGCTGGCACACATCGAGACTGAACTCTCACGGCCCATCGTCTATGAGACCTGCGACTCTCATGAGATCCAAAGAAAACTCTACCAGCAGCAGGTAACGCACACATGCACACAAAAAAAGACATTAACATTCATTACAGTCGTGTAATATTTTGTGTAAATAATAAAGGGAAAGACAAGTAACACATTCCCTAGCAGTTATTAGTTAAATATATTTAAGTGTTTTTTTAAGTCTTTACATTTTTTTTTAAGTATATTTAAGTCTGTTGAAGATTCTTCGGACAAAATAAGAGCTCGACCTACTGACCCACTTACTGTTTCCACATGAGATCTGATCCTCACTTCACCCAGTAACATCTCGCTCTCTGCAGCAGAATGCAGTTTATCAGAGGAGAAAACTAATGTTGCTGTCAAAGAGAATTTACAAATTTTTGATGTGATTCATTATAGAAGATTTCAGTGACAACAACATACCGGTTTCAAGGAGAAGTCACAGTTTTAAAACCACTAAAAGTTTCTGTTTTGTGCAGGAATTCTTCAGGTTCTGTGCTATATTTTGTTTATGCTTACTTAGTTGTTTGCTCATCTGCATTTAATATATTTATGTATATATGTATGGATGAATGCATGTAAGTTTAATTACTGGAAAAGCATGTAAAAGAAGACTTGAAAGGGGTGCCATGCTTTCAAAATGTTTGTGAAGCACTAATTTAACCCTTACAATACTGTACATGTTTACTATTGTTCCAAATATTTTGTGTTGCTTAAAAATCAAATCTATTGTGTTTAATGTTGTTTACTCGGACATTTAAAATAACACATTTTAAAGCTGCAACCCCAATACTGCCATACCGCGAAACCGTGGTAGTTTGGCTTAAGGTTACTATACTGTCAAAATCTCATACCGGCCCATCCCTAGTTATCTTTAAATCGTTTTGCTTTATCAGAAGCAATCTAAAAGCTTAAATAAAATTACATTTTACACTATCCACGACTACTGTATAAGAGTGCAGGAAACATGGCTATTGTAAAGAGGAAATGTTTTTTCCTGAAGAGTTTTTGACCCGATGATGCAACAGGATGAAACATACTGTACAGTGCTTATCAAATTTATTAGACCACATGTCATAATAAAGAGACTTTTTCTTTTTTTTTTATTTGTCAAAACTTTGACATTTTATTGTCATTTATTGGGCAAATAACAAACTGAAAAACTTTCGTCTTCATTGACACATAATAACAAAAAACCTTCATATTTAGTTTGGCCTCCTCTTGCATTCCTGCTGGCAGTGGTTGTACTTACTTTTCCACCATCTGTTATTTATTGTAAATTAAAGTGCTTTACACTTTTTCTGCCTTTCTTGTGAAACAGTACAAATTCATGGACAACAACAATAATTTGATTTTAGCTTTAGAAATACTTCTGTGACTAAACAGCTTACACATACTGATGGATTAAACATTACAGAAAAATGACAAATTTTGATCATCAGCAGAATTGTTAGCTTATGGCAGCTGTGACACAAGCCTTACATTGGGTGGTGGTCTAATCGTTTGGTAAGCACTACTGTACCTATGGAGATGATTTGTGCATGACACTAATGATGTGCTTTTTAAACATGCATGCTCTGCTCTTCATATTGTCATCATGTGTGTGTGTACCGTGTCTGTGCAGGATCTGCAGAGGGACATTGAGAAGCACAGCACAGGTGTGGCGTCTGTGCTGAATCTGTGTGAGGTGTTATTGCACGACTGTGATGCCTGTGCCACAGAGATGGACTGTGAATCCATCCAGCAAGCCACACGTGACCTGGACCGGCGCTGGAGGAACATCTGTGCAAACGCCATGGAGAGGAGGCTCAAGTGAGTGTGTGTATAAGAAACAAACGTGGATAAAATGGATAATGTACACGTTTTTGTTTCTGTGTACAATTAGAAACACACGACAGGACAACAGTACAGCCTTAAATTTGTGTGTGTTTTCATGGAGAATTTAGGACTGTTAATGTTAAGTGGGTCCATCAGTTGAACAGGTGTGAGAACATGTGTCATGCCGGCACACAGTGAACTGTTGAGCAGCTGTCATTCGGAAGCATTTCTTGGTAAATATGCACGGTTTGCTGTACGTGCGTGTTTGCAGAATTGAGGAGACGTGGAGATTGTGGCAGAAGTTTCTGGATGATTACTCTCGTTTCGAAGAGTGGCTGAAGGTGTCTGAAAGGACAGCGGCTCTGCCCAACTCCTCTGGGGTGCTGTACACCGTCGCTAAAGAAGAGCTCAAGAAGTTTGAGGTGAGATCTATTCGATATTTTGATGAAACAGAATAAAAGAGATCAAATCTTATTTAGGATTCAGTTATTTGCAGACTGGGTCAGTGGGGTCGAACCTACATGTAACTCACTGCTGTCATCCAGTGGCAACAGTTAAATAAAATAGCACACTTCAACACAAGTGTGATTAATAGGGATGTAACGACATTATCGATATCGTGTTGTCACAATAGCAAAATTGTCTCAATATTATCGTGCTGACTGTATGAAAAGATTGGTCTTCCGAGCCTAACATAGAGAATGGTCACACTTTATTTTAAGGTTCAATTCTAGCTATTAACTACAACTTTTGCCTCAATAAACTCCTAATCTTGTGCTTATTAATAGTTAGTAAGGTAGTTGTTAGGTTTAGGTATTGGGTAGGAGTAGGGATGTAGAATATGATCAAGCAGAATATGTGCTTTATATAAGTACTAATAAAAAGCCAATATGCTAATAATATGCATGCTAATAAGCAACTAATAGTGAGAATTGGTCCCTACTCCCTATACTAAAGTGCTCCCAAAATAATAGATGTTACCTTTGGCAAGGTCCATCTGGTGCAATTATTTTATTTAATAAAAGGGATTTTTAGGTCATTTGATCCATCTCATACTATAACTCGTACCTCTAAGTTATGATTAGAGGATAAAGAGGATGCTTAGTTTCCAAGCCATCATTTGTCATTTTAAATATCGCAACAAATACCGTACTGCGGACTTTATACCGAGGTATTATTGTACAGTGAGATTTTGATATCGTTACATCCCTAGTGATAAACTTTACTAAATTCTAATTTGTTTATTAGAAATGATCTTTTTTATTCATGTGCTCTCATCATTTTTTATTCGATTCAAAAATGTGCCCTCCTCCTTCAAACGAAATCTCTTCTCTGAATGACATATGTCTCAGCCTGTGAGCGGGACTATACTGACAGTCCGATGGCCAGGCTTCCAACAATCCAATCCATTTCCAAAGGTCAAAATCAAGCCCGCCCTTTTTCTTATTCAGATATGCATCAGAAGAATACACTATCACAACTTCCGTTTCATGCCGACTAAGGCCCATAAGACGTATCTGGCACACCTGATCTTACAAACATTACGTCACCACATTGCAGGCATTTCAGAGACAGGTGCAGGAGTGTCTGACCCAGCTGGAGCTCATCAATAAGCAGTACAGACGACTGGCTCGTGAGAACCGCACAGATTCATCCTGCCGACTACGACAAATGGTGCACGATGGGAACCGACGCTGGGACATTCTACAAAGAAGAGTAGCCGCCATCTTGCGCAGACTTAAGGTGATGAATTTAGAGAGTCGTTTATTCATTTTTTTTATTCCTTTAATAAAAACCCTTTAATGGTAATAATTGACATGAAGTGACATTTGTCTGTGTTTTGTTTTGTAGCATTTCATCAGTCAGCGAGAGGAGTTTGAGACAGCCAGAGATGGTATTCTGGTTTGGTTGACTGAAATGGACCTGCAGCTCACTAACATAGAGCATTTCTCAGAGTGTGACGTTCAGGCCAAGATCAAACAACTAAAGGTAAGAACCTTGCATGTTTTTCTCTGTGTTGCACTATGCAGTATGTGTATCTCTCACCCTTTGAACTCGATGGGCGTAACAGGCATTCCAGCAGGAGATCAGTCTGAACATGGGGAAGATGGAGAGCGTGTTTGGTCAGGGTGAGGTGCTGATGGAGAAAAGTGAACCTCTAGATGCTGCTGTCATAGAGGAGGAGCTGGATGAGCTGCAGAGATACTGTAAGGAGGTGTTTGGTCGGGTGGAGCGCTACTACAAGAAACTCACACGCCTGCCGGTGAGAAACATTTACGTGAACATAAATGCTACAAATTCAGGCACGCAAGCATCAAATTGGGTGAAATTTAGAATTTTAATTGCTGAGGTGGAATTTTAAGTAGTTATCCATTTTAACTTAACTTAATTAACTTAATTTTATTGTATTATTTTTTGTTTTAATAATATTTTTTATTTTAATATTTAATAATACATAAATTAAAATTTAATTAAAAGTTAAATTAAATTAAATTAAAAAAGTTAATAAAAATAAATGAAATAATTCAATTACATTAAAACATTAAATTAAATGTAAAAAATATAATTTTATATAATATATAAAAATATAAAATCGTTTTTTAGTGTTTTGACTTGCTGTCCTGCATTTTACACAGCTGGCCGATGACGAGTGTGACAGCTCAGATCAGGAGTTCGAGTCAGGTGACCTTCAGTGGGCTGAGGATGCCATCCCTCATTCATCCAGCAGACCACCCTCAGCTACCACCACTCCTGCCCGCATGAACGGCTCAGGACGGGACACTCCCGCCAGCGTAGATTCCATCCCGCTGGAATGGGACCACGACTATGATCTTGACCCCATGGGCCATAATATGTCTGGAGAACAGGGAGGACAAAACAAAGATGAGGATGAAGAGTTATTGTGTATCACCACTTCAGCTCTTTCAGGTGAGCATCCTTACATGTCACAGAGGGTTGTTCGCGCAATAGATGATTTCCTGGGTGTCCACTATGCTCCGTAAGCGGTGTCAGTAATTCTGTTGTGTATCTCTATTTGCAGACGTAGTGATTCCTGAGAGCCCCGAGGCTTATATAAAAATAACAGAAAACACATTGAGGTCCTCCTCTGGTAGGCAGGAGTTATAATCTGTGGCATGCGAAATGAATGCTCAAGCACACTGCATGATGAAGTGCACTAAATATCACATTCCATGAACTGCTCTGTAACATGAATTCTAAATACGGCATGTCAGTATCCCAAGTTTGCAATAACCAAACTAAACATACTGCATGAAACGCATTTATTCCAGCATGTAACACGTCATCCATTTTGCATGATGTTTTTTCCATGTTTCAGTATCACTAAAGATCACCGTTACAATGTTTCAAATCATACGTTTGGACAAACTTCATTGATTCACTAACCGTAGTCACTGTGAATAGGATCACGTGACATTCTATGTTAATCGGTGCATCATTTTAATGCAGGTGAAACAGCCCGATTATTAAATAATATGCTGGACACCAACCGTTACAGTCACCAGCAGACAGATGGCGCTATGTGTGGCCATGACACCTCCTACATGGGATATGTAAGTACAGATTTGATCTAGTGCACAGAAAATGTATTAAAAATGAAAAGGAGGATGTACAGTGCATTTAAACAGTGAAGTTTACTGTGTTTTCTGTTCAGATGCGGTTAATGGATGACTGCCGGGGTAGTCTGAAGGAGGTAAAGAGGATTGAAGGAGAGCTGGAGGAGGATGATGACAATCTGTCCGGAATCAGCAACCCTGATAACTCAGAAACACAGAGCACAGGTTAGTCTAGCACAGAGACGCAGACCACGGAGTCATTTCTATATTTTAGAAGACCCAATGGACTCCAGATGAAATGCTGCGCAGTCACTCTATAAAGTTTTTGTTCACTGAACTTAATCTCGCTATTGTGCAAAATGTTGTCTTTGATCTCTCAGGTGTGATTGAGCGTTGGGAGCTGATCCAGGCCCAGACTGCCGACGCAGATCACAGACAGACAGAAGACCTGATGCTATGGCAACAGCTGACTTCTGACCTGAGTGCCATGGAGGCGTGGCTCTGCCAAGCTGAGGCGGAGTTAGCATAGCTGAGGGGGAGAGATCTCAGCACAGAGATACATACTATTGAAGGGAGAATTCGAAAATTAAAGGTTTGTGCCGCTTGATTCATAATGAATATGTACTGTATGTGTGCATGTAACAGTGTTGCATACTGCACGTACTGTGGTTAGTGGTTACATTTATTCATTTACATTTATTCCTTTGGCTTGGCTTGGCTTGGTTAGCCAAGTGTAAGCTGTAAAATGATACATTTGATACTGCTCACGTGTCTACAGTGTACACACACATAGACTGACAGCTATAAACGGTCAGGATGTCATCTTAACAAAAATAAACCAGAGGAAAGTCGCACCATCCCACTGACCCACATACACCTCTCAAAGCATCTGATACACCAGAGTTATTTTTACTCACACAAACACGCGTGTACTGTATATACAATGAGCTGAAAGTGCACCTGTTCTCAACAGGACCTGCTGAAGGCCATGGATTCCCAGAAATCTAAAGTTTTGTCCATCAACTTAAGTAGCGTTGCACTCCTTCAGTCAGAATCTAAGGAGGGCCGGGACCTGAAATCCAGACTGAAAGAGATGAACTCATCCTGGGATCGACTGGGAAAATCACTCAAGGAGTGGAGAACGACTCTCCAAGATGCTCTGATGCAATGCCAGGTACAGACACAGACGACACACACAGAGACCTACAACAGGAAAGATGATAAAACACTCACATTGTTTGCTTTTTTAAAGGAATTCCATGAGGTGAGCCATGGTCTTCTTCTCTGGCTGGAGAACATTGACCGCCGGAGGAATGAGATCATCCCGATCGCATCAGGGCTAGATCGGCATACACTAAGGGCTCATTACAGAGCACTGAAGGTACCGCTATCATACGAGTGTATGGCTGCTTAGTGTAATTGTCTGAACCTAAATTCACATACCATCATCTTTATGTAGCATGCAAGTAATCTGCAATTTCTAGTAATTTAATAGTAGTACTGTATGTCAGATGTGTTTGGATGGTGTATTACTTTCCATGTGTTTTCTCCCTGTAAAGCTGCTTTAAAACAATGCAACATTTTTTCATTGAAAAAAATCAAAATTAAGTCATAGTTTAGTCTGTAAGTCAAAAAAGTCTACAAAAACACAGATCTAAAAATCAGTTCAGTAAAACTTAGTTCTATATATCACAGTTCTACAAATCATTCTATAAATAATAATTTGGTCTATAAATTAAAATTTATGTTCTATAAGGTCACAGTTCTGTAAATTGCAGTTCTAAATTTATTTGTAAAAATCACAGTTCTATAAATGAATCTGTAAGTCATAGTTCTGAATATTCAAGTTCACAAATCACAATTGTATTAATCAGTTCTATAAATAAAAGCTCTACATATCACAGTTTTAAAAATCACATTTCGATAAATTCATTTATAAATCATAGTTCTAAAAATTGAAAGTCACAGTTCTATATATCCATTCTATAAATCACAGTTCTACTCATCAGTTCTAAAAACCACAATTCAACAATATAAAAACCACAGTATTTTATTAAAAGACATATTTATAATTAATTTTTGCGTAATATTAATCTCTGCCTGTCAAAATGATTTGCAGCATCCGTATTAGCATGTGTTATTAGTTATGAGCGGTTGTTCTGGGAATATCAGACCTTGGAATATTCTAGAGTTGTGTAATAAATTAATTTATAAATCATAGTTCTGAAAATTCATCACAGTTCTATACCAGTTCTATAAATTACACTTCTAAATATTAGTTATTTATATCATTCTCATAATTTTTAGAACTGAATTTTTGAAACATAATTCAGTATGCACAGTTTTAAAAGTCGCAGTTCTAAAAACAATCTAAGCTGTATAAATCAGCTCTCAGTTTTGTAAAAGAGCATAGTTCTGTAAATAAGTGCAGCTGTATAAATTACATATCTATAAATAAACTCTATAAATCACAACTCTATAAAAGCTCACAGTTCCATAAATGACAGCCATAATCTGAATAAAAATGTTTCATGTGCACCCGTCTAAACTACATTGTTTGTTCACAGCAAATCCAACGAGAGCTGATGGAAACCGAGCAGAAAGTGGACAGTCTGCAGGAGCTGTCAGTTCAGCTGCTGGTACAGGCGCGTGGATGTGAGTGTCTGGAGGCCCAGGAGAGGGTTCATGTCATCGGGAACCGCCTGCGACTGCTTCTGAAGGCTGTGAGCACCGACCTGGAGCTGCTAGAAAAACAACTCCAGGCTCATGGGGACAGACAGGTCAGTCTAAAAAGTTCAAACTTTAAAGGTCTAACACTTGAGAATCACCCCCGTTGTTCATATTAAGTGATCTGTAGATCTATAAGTTTAGGTCTATCATTGCTCTGTTTTCTCACTTGACTATTCACCAAACCTACAGGATGCGTCTGTCTGGTCTGTTACGGACGACAATGATACTTCTGGATCAGTCAGTCCTGTTCCAGAGGTCGCCGTTTCCACTAAACAACAATCGGTAATGCATCTCCTCTCCCTCGGTTTGATATTATTTTTGGCATGCTGTGAAGATCACTGTTCTGAGGTTGAGCTGATATCAGGGGAACTTTAGAAGATTTTTAACATGTTAACATATTGAAAACTGATGCAATCCCTCGAGTATTAGCTCACTACCTCAACCCCCAGTAAATGCGTTTATGCTTGTGACCCCAGAAGTAATGTACTTCTTGTGAAAGTTCTACAAGAAATACTGGCTTATCTTTCAGACATACTTTGAATTAAATCAAGCAAATGGTAAATTTATTTTTTGTGTCTGTACTGGAACGCCAGATTTCTTGCACCTTGCAAGATTTGTTTTTGTCATTGCTACTGGATTATTTTGCTGGCTCCTTTTGTTTTGTTCTTTACAGATTTGTTACTATATTGATCGCTTGGCTATATGTCTCTGCTTGTCACCACAAGCTTTGTCCTTATTTGCTGGGACTGAAACATTCTTTCTTTTCTTTTATCCCTCCCTACCTCCCTTTTGCTCATTGCACAACAGCTACGAGGCAAATGTAGTGTGTCAGAACCAGGATCCAGAGCCAGACATCCACGCCACAGGTACCTGTCTCCTGGACTTTAGAATGCAGGGGGATGATGCAACTCGTTCCAGATTCCAGATCCGTGTAGTCTGAACCATGGAAAATCTTTTTAGATCCATCATCTTTCTCCATTCTTGATGCCATATGAAAATATTAAAATTTATTAAAGGGATAAGTCACCCAATAATGAAACTTCTGTCGTCATTTACTCACCCCCTTGTCATTTCAAACCTGTATTACTAAATGTCTTCTGCAGAACACAAAAGAAGATATTTCGAAGAATGTTGGTAACTGAACAACGGCGGTACCCATTGACTTGCATTGGTTTTGTGTGCGTAGAATAGAAGTGAATGGCTGGTACCATTGTTGTTCGGTTACCAATATTCTACAAGAAATTCATACAGGTTTAAAATGACAAGAGGTTAAGTAAATAACAGAATTTTAATTTTTGGCTGAATTATCTCTTTAAGTCCAAATCATGTGAATTTTTTTGCTTTCATCATTTTTTGCTGTTTGTTTTGTGCGCAAACTATTCATCACGATGCTCTTATATCCCTCTTTGCCTTATAACAATTTAAATCGGCTGAAGTACTGGAAAAAAACTTTATAATAACTTTCATTAATTAACATGAACAAACATATGTAATGTATGTAATGATTAGCAAAGGGTTATTTTCATGTACATAACGAAATAATCATTAAAGTTTGTATTCATAAATTTACATTTATTAATATTTTATTGATGTGCTTGACTATTTGTCAAGCATTATAGAATGTTTGTTGTTACTTTTTAAAGAAAGATATAATAAAGTAAATGTCTCTGATTATACGATACCAATAACAGCTATTTCAAAAATATCTATTTCTGTCCAAAATATCTTTAGATTTGAATATTGGCCATAAAATAAACTGATGGAGAGAAGTTAAAACTAGTCACACCATTTGGAATAAATATAACTTTCTGTATTGTGTTAATCTGTGTGTGTCATAGAAATTCATATTTTAATGATAATCTATTTGAATGATGTTTCCTAGGTTACCCAGCGGTTCTGGATGCGTTGCATCTCGCTCTGGTTCCTCCCGGCCACGAGGTGGCGCTGCTGTGGCTCGCTGCCAGCCCTTTCTGCTGCGAGTGCTCCGGGCAGCACTGCCGCTACAGCTGTTTCTCCTGCTCATAGTGGGCCTGACCTGTCTGGTTCCCATGACTGAGGAAGATTACAGTTGTGCTCATGCGAACAACTTCGCCCGATCTTTCCACCCCATGCTCCGCTATACCAACGGGCCGCCGCCTGTATGAGCAGGACGAGAATGCCTTTATATATTTATTATTATATTCAGAATTACTGCAGGGCATAGCAGGACACAGAATGTACTTGTGCGGCATCTCTGTTAGCCAAAGTTGATTTGTCCTGTCCCTGTACAGTTGGACACTGCTGCTAATTTCATTTTTTCTCATTCAGTATACCGTGTATCACTATTGAGATCATGTAGACTAGTGGTGGACATCTGTACTTTGGGGTAAAATCGTGGAGTACAACCAAACTGGTGAATCTCTTCTGTCCCAAAGAAACAGAAGAAAAACTATGAAAGCATAATTATCTACTTAATAGCACTGACATAAGCGTAAGGTACTGCACGTATACCGTCCACGAAAAAAGCCATTTTTTTGCATAGACTAAAAGTGTTTTGTTTTATTTTTTTATTATTTAAGATTAAAATAGTAGAAAAACGTTGTTTTTAGTATTATTTAAAAACATTTTTTTTTGCATGGCAATTCATCTTTTTATTTTATGGCATGGAGTTTGCAAGTTTATTTTCCACAAATGCGAAACAATCACTGATAGGTGTATAGAGATGTGTGCTTTTTACTGATTGATATCTACTTACTATATTTTAATTTGTGTTATGACAATGTGACAAAACATCAATTATGATTACAATGTCTATGCCTATTTACGTATGTACAGTTTGCTAATGCTGACAATAAAAAACACATCCTTTCATTTGATAGATATGTATAATTCTGCTGGTTTGCTCAAGTAGTTTGCTGAAACTATCATTTAAATCTTTTTATCAACTCAAAATCAAAACTTACACTATGCTATATTACTTGTAATATGTCAAATTTAAATGTGTGAAATATAGTAGCTGATAAATGCGATGTTAATATCTACGGGACTTTGATCAAGCATATAAACACACAGGAGGTAATCTGAAAGACATCACATCATAATCACACATGCTTTTACACTTCACCACAATAATATGCAAAAGAGGCAGAATGTAGTGTAAGGCAGTCCGTTATAGGCCTATCAAGCTATCACGTGGATATCAATAATTAATCATCTTTGAGACTAATAATTATTTCAAGCCTTAAAGATATTTCATGTTCACATGATGGTCTTTTATAGGTCTGGTCATACAATCAAAGCAATGACATCACTGTCACAGTAAAAATATAATCAGTATATACTGACAAACTAACGAACTCATATAAACGCCATAAACACTTATCACTGAGCTAATGTGTTTTCATTTTTGTCATTTAATTTAAAATTCAACATCTAAATTTTTTTTAAAAATATATCACATATTGTATTCATAAACAGATCGGATTACGAGAATCAATCGCACTGATATGCAATTTAAGAAAATAGTTTTATACGTGTAATGCTGTTTTCACGTTGACCTGCAGGCGGCGCTCCTGTTTTTTATTTTTGCGTTAACTTATACAGCGCTCGTGTTACTGTGTGTTTAGAATTAATACTGATGAACTATTCATATTTAGTGTAGCTGCTTATAATTATACACAGCTATTGTGTGTTATTGTAATGTAATTATAGTAGCATGTAAAATGTAAATATCTCTGTGAATCGTTGCTTCAACATCTTCAGTTTGCTATTCTGCTATGAGACTGACCGAATTCAATGAAATTTTATTGTAAATAACAAATTTGTTTACAAATAAATGGTTTGAATAATCATTGGTAAGGAACTTCGTTTTTATGAATTAAACCGATTTTCATACAATTTTGAAGAAATTGCACGTATCTCATTCCATTTACATTTAACTGCCCTTACGAAAATTAACCATGGTTTTTTGGTGCATTGATTAAGTGAAGTGAAGTGAAGTGAAGTGAAAGTGAAGTGAAAGTGAAGTGAAGTGAAAGTGACCTATTAGTCAGATATGGTGACCCATACCAGAAATGTGACCTCTGCTTCTAACCCATCCAGAGAGTAGTGAACACACGCACACAAGTGGTGACCACACGTACACCCGGAGCAGTGGGCAGCTATCACTGCAGCGCCCGGGGAGCAAGTAGGGGTCAGGTGCCTTGCTCAAGGGCACCTCAGTCGTTACCCGCCGGACCTGAGGATCGAACCGCAACCTTCTGGTCACGAGTCCGACTCTCTAACCATTAGGCCACGACTGCCCATAACTTGGGGCAAAACCATGATTTTACTAGTTACCATCGTTTACTATGGTTTTTACAAAAACATGGTTTTCAAATCATGGTTATTTTGTGATAACCATTGTTTTACTACAATAACCATGTTTTTTTGGTTTTATCTGTAGTAAAACCATGGTAAATTTTCGTAAGGGTGATGAGAATATTGTCACTCAATAGATCTAAACGGAAAAAAATGAGCAGCTTCTGCATAAAGCTGTCTCAGAATATCACGGACGGAGGCCAAACAGACCTTTTATAAAGTCTTGACTTTTAAAACTGTGACCATAAATGTGAAGTGTTCTGGACGCTTGTTCTCATGGATCTAATCTGCCCATTAGCTCTTGTATTAATCTGGTTTGGTGTACCTGAATTTAAGGTGGAATCTTTTTAAGGCACAAACAGAGACTCCACTTTACCCCCAATTTAATTAGTAGGCAGTAACATTGCCATGAATCACAGTCCACAGTTTAGCTGTTAAATTTGACCAGTATGTGTTTCAGATGCTATGACTCGGGAGTCAGGACTTTGGCTCGGAGTTGAGCTGCATGACTCCGTGTCCTCTGGAGGGACTGCCGCAACTGGTTGTGGGTGTAGAGGGTGGATCATTCTCATTGTGTGCCCAGGGTCGCTGCACTTTCCCTGAAGAGTGGAACCGGTGAGCATCCAGCATCTCCAACAGCAGGTCATACAGTGGAACTCGATTCTTGCACTTCATGCTGTATAAGTGCTCCATCCCTTTGTTGCTTTCAGAAGGAAGCATTACCCGTCACTTATTGTAAGTTGCGGCATACTAAATTATTCCTGTATGGATCCAAATCTTTTTTACCTCATGTGTCTGATGTGGGACAGGAGCAGCAGAAGCTGGGCCTGTCGACGTGACTGCAGCTGCAGTGAGGCACCTGATTTACTGACGCAGTAAATGAGGGCATCAGTGATGTTATCCAGCATGTACTGCACCATGAAGCTGTCTGTCAGGGGCTCCACAGGACTGGAACAGAATGAAAACGCACCTGTCCAGATCAAAAACATAAAGCAGAAGAAGATTATGTTACAGATGAGCTGACATCTTGGACAAAGTAAGAGCTATTGACACATTTAGGGTTGTGATGTAAATGAGATGTAATGTACGACACTGGTAATTTAATGCAAAGACATTTGCTAAATTTGTCATATGTCAAACAAGAGTGCTATTTTACTGAATATTAGTAAGGCTGTAGTTCTACCTCTTTCCAAGAAAACAGTAAGCACTTCTCAGAAGCACTTTCTACATTTTTTATATTTTCTTGTAACATTAGTGTAGTGTAAAAAAACTGAAACAAGAAGTGCTTCTGGACCAGTGTTTTTTACATCTTGCAAAATGGTCTATAAAAGTTATATTATATAGGCCCAATTCTATTTTATACCCCTTCGTCTAGCCCTCACAGTTGTCTTATGATGCAGTTCTATCGTGCAATAAGTAAACGTTAGCGATAAATTATACTCGCGTGAGCAGCCATGCTGGAAAATATCATACCTCTTTGTTTGAAGTGAGGTCCTGAAAAATCTTTGTTTGAAGGGCTATATGACCCTTCCCCTTTTATGCCAATTTAATGAAATTAAAGAGAAATGTGGTTTAAAACATGCTAATTCTAATATGTTAGACATGTTAATAAAACACTTCAGGTGTTACATTGGTATGTGCCAATCAGGCAGACCACGGTTTTGGAAATGTTGTCATGGAAACACAAAACTCGCAGCTGTTCAGTATATGTCACTTAGGGATTGTGTCCACCAATGCGTTTCTGCTGGCTTACAGCACGTTTTTTCAATGGTTTCCAATGGAAACGAGCTGGCATTCTTTTCCGCAGGCTCTGCATTTTTTTCACGCTCAGCGTATCATAGTAACCAACGCGCCTCTGCTTGAAAAACGGCTGGCGTTTTCAGCCGCGTAAAAGCGCCTCGGTGGATCTGGAGCCTTAAGGACTTCATGAGTGTTTGTGATGCATCACTGTAGTTTACCTAAGCTTCAACTACTCACCAGAATTAAGCAGTACGATGGCTTTGAGACACACAAATTCCTCCGGCTTAAGTTTGAGACTGCGGAATCGAGCCACGGTTGCCAAGAGCATGTCGAAAATCTCGGCCATTCCCTCGACACATTCTCCTTCACTCCTGTAAAGTAAAAGACTCGTGTCACTTCCTGTGATACATGCCCTGATATTGCTCTTCCTCACATGTGCTAGAAATAATAAAATATTTTTTATATATAATATAAATTTAATATAAATTTTTATATAGCATCTTTAAAAGTGGCTTCTCAAAGCACTAAATTGTTGTATTGTAAATATTATTTACTTTAAGCCCACCTTGTCATTTCAAACCTGTGCACCGCACGACCCTTTACTTTTGCGCAGTTTGTTTTCGCTTAGATTCATATTCCCTTACTCATCGATGATGCTTTTCCTCTTTTCCCAATTGGGCCCCCTTTAATTACAAGCTACCTGTGACATGGTCTTCTGAAGAGAAGCAATAAGCTCTTCAGAAAATAGTCCCCGTCCTCTTTTAACAATCCAGTTTTTTCACAATTATTCAATTTTGTTTTGTAAGGCACAGCCTTCCTCTGGGCCAGTCCTTTCTGCGGGGGATAAAACCACATGCGCCTTAATGTTCTTTGAGAAATTGATGCAAAAAAAGGCGTAGAGGAAATGCATCAGGTCGGTGTGACATTCCAAAAAGCTCACAATCACATTCAAGCTCACTAGATCAATAGCAAGTAAAAACATTTTAAGCATTCAGAACTGAGTTTATTAGGGTATAACAGGTGCCCCACAGGTTCTGTCACAGCACGTTGGTCCTTTCCCATTATCATTACCAGTCAAGCAATGCTAAATTCAATCAAAACAGTGTAAAACATGTTTTATGCTTGTCAAAGCGTGGTTCACATTTGTCAGTTTATGTCTCACTGGAGAAATCAAGTCATGCTAAACCCGAAAGTATCAGAGGATTTAATTCAGGTTAGTCTAAGTTCAGGTTCAGTCTTCATTCAAGCCACTACAACGTTTCAAAATGTCTGTGCCCTGCAAACATCTATTCATGCAATAAGCCTCTTAACAGTGGCATACAAGAGGAGGTACAGAACATACAGCACCTATCAAGAATGAGATCCTCAGCAAAGATGAGTTTTCCAGGCGAGTAAATAGACCTCCATATAAGTCCAATCATTAACACCTCCAGCCAGGAGCTCTCCAACAACTTAACCTGATCATGCAAAGAGAGATCCTGGAACCCTGCGGAGAACAGTGGCATCATGCATCTTCAAAAAATGAATACAATTTTAGGACTAAAAGCTAGTTTAAATGCTTTTATAAAATAAATACATTATAGCATTATAGATGTGACATTTTTTTTAGGCTTTTTGCTAATTATAGGACACTGTAGAGAGACAGGAAGTTATTGGGAGGAGAGAGGGGAGCAGGATCGGGAAAGGATGCCGAGCTGGGACTTGAACTCAGGCCACAGTTGCACCACGTGTCTGGAGCGCTGTCCACACAGCGGCGAAAGCTTCCAGACCTTCAGTATGACAATACACATGAATTTTAATTTTTAATTTTAACATGAACTAAGCCGAAACGTTGGAACGAATGCAGAAATGTTGTTTAGAACTGTTCCGCAGGCAGGGGCTGTGTGTATCGACCCGAACACAGAACTTAAAGAGTGTGGTTGTTGCCGCTCTGAGGCTGCTTATGTAGCAGCAGCAGTAGATTTCGTTCTACCACTAAAATAATTTTTGAGACATTATTTTAAGGTCAAAAATTACAGTACAACGTGTTGCTTTAGAATGTACTATTTACAGATATGTGTTTAGATGAAAAAGCACTTTTGATTCATTCTGTGAACTACTAACAATATTTTTTACCAAATTTCAAATAACCATATTGTTTCTATTTGCAAAAAATGAAAACTGGAGAAAAAAATTACCTGCTTCTCTATTTTTTCAAACCTCAACTACTGCAAAGAAAACAAGTTCATATTCACTTTTATGCAATACAACAGTAATATTTGTACATGTATTTAGAAAAAGTTCAAAAATGATAATCAAATTAATAGTTCTAATTTTTATGTAATAACCTCTATATTTAAAACAGTTTTTATGCGTCTTGTCATGCTGTCAGACTTTCGCATTGCTGTTGGATGACTTTGTCACTCCTGAGGTTTGATTTTTTTTTTTGGAATGGCCACAATACACCTAGAAATGCTGATTTGAAATGAAAATTTGGAATGGTCTCTTAATTTTTTACGTGGCTGTATATTGAACCATCGGCTCTCCTGTTTTTGCCATGCCAAGTGGTTGATATCCTTAGGACAACATCATGTTGACCCTGGGACAACATGTAAATCAACCAATCAGATTTCAGAAATAAGTTTACAGTTTATTTTAAGTTTAATCTTCCAACCAGGATTAGGTGCTTCTAGACCATTGTTTTTCACTTATCATTTCCCTCTGATTTTAGGGGTAAGTTATGGTTAGGGTTGGGGTTTGGTGTGGGTTTAGGTTTTATTTATAAAAATGTTGTCCTTAGGTCAACAAAATATGTTGTCCTGAGGACATCAACCACTTGGCAAAATCAGGTCGAGCGAACCATCTGTTTATACTTTACTAAACCCCTGATGATAGAGTAAAGACAAAAGAAAAATATCAGTGCATGAGTTTTCAATTTTTTTAAATATGAATGCGTTACGTGAATTAAAATTGATAAACCAGAAGCAATAATACCCAACAAAAGGATAAGGGGGTGGCTCTTTACAGAGCATAAAATAGTTGATGCTTTAAAAACACACACAAAAAATGCTTTAAAAACTTTAAGAGGGGCTTTACATGGATATTTAAACCACCAAATACTGACATCTGACCTATCAGTTTGGTGAAAACCTTTGATAAAAACTTGATCGTTTCATTTTAAGGTTGACATTTGCATTAAATTGCCCATTGCACAAATATAATATAATAAAACAAATAAGATAATATATCACATTGGATGGTTTTGATGCTTCATGGTGTGTAACATTTCATTACTGATGTTGAGAATGAGTTATGAAAGTGGTGATCATCACGACTCATTATTCGTTTTTCTCAAAATTCGGGGGATCTCGCCCACATTCAGTGAAATTAAAATCTTGTCTGCTGTAGCTCATAAAATAAAGTGTTTACTTCTCAGGGGATGGTAATGAAGACCTCTGAACAGCAAATGTAATGGCTCACTAAAACTCCCAGCGGGTTTTATGTGTGTGTGCCAAGCTCAGAAGTCAAATCAAACTGAGGCGCAGCATAGATAACCGTAATAACCCCTATGTTCTTTATCTTTGCGCCTGTGACCTTGTCGTTTGAATCAGTCCCACCTGTGCTTTTGAAACCTGCTACCACGGTTACAAAAAAACAGGCAAGGCTGTCACTATAATTCTCCCTGAAATGACTTGTTAAGATTTACAAACCATTCCCTCGATGTTGTGCTCATAATGAAATGAAACATTTATTATTTTTACCTGGTACTTTCTTAGCCCAGGCTATCATGTGGACGAGTTCTTTATCGGCCATATTGGTGAGCAGGGACATCATTGTGATCTCTGTGTACGGGCGGCTGTATTTCTGTCGTGAACAGACGGCTGGTGGCTCCGCCCCCATGAGCAACAGCAGCACCTGTTCTGGGTTCATGCATAAAGCACTGACCACCCCACTGCTGCCTATCTTCCTTTTGTTCTGTGGAGCAACCGTCTTTAGACCCACATGAGTCGGCTGTTCGTTGTAGCATTTATCATGATCCTCACTACCACTCCTCCTCCTCTCCCGCCTGACAGCTCGACCACCTCGATCCTTACGAATACCTGCAATGGAAATGATGGGAACCCTTTACATTATGAATCTAAACTGTTTCAAAAAAGAGGGACTAATATATTTGCTTGTTTTTTTATATGAATTGTTTTTAAGTAGGCATATTTCAAATCATATTTTCAAAAATAAGTATACGTTAAGTTTTTATTAAGTACACTTAAGTAAAGTTCAAGTATATTTACAAGCAATGTAGTAAGTATATTAATATCAATATACTAGTAGTATACTCGTAAGTGTACAGTACCACTTCAGTACTAAATTGGCCAATTTCATCACTACCATATCAGTACTTCTTAAGCCCAAAGTATAGTCCGGCAGTCCGTGCGCCGCCCGCATGATGTAATTTTTGTCATCAGGAGGGTCCATGGTCATCCGCACACCCCACATTTTTCTCGCTCAACATTTTTCTCACCTTTAATTTAAGTGTACTTTTAAGAATACTTTTTTAGTATAGTACAGCAGTAAACGTTGAGTACACAAGTAGTTTACAACTACATGTGTACTGCAACTATACTACAAGTGAACTTGAAGTTATGCTGATAGTTTACTAGTTAAATACTTGTAGCACATTTTAAGTTAACGAAAGTATACACTGAAGTATACTCTCAGTAAGTAACTAGTAAAAAAGGTTTTTAATAGGCTACTCAATGAAAAGAGTAACCGCAACTACAAGCTAAATATACTTAGAATAGTTCATTATAGTTTTAAGTATATAAAGTCAAGTAAACTTCAGTGTGTCATTTTAAATTTCAGAGTAGACTGAAAGTATACTTTCTTATTTTTTTGTTTAAAAGAAGTATATTATAGCACACTTAATTTAACCTCTTTTTGTAAGAGTATAGACGGTTTCATCTTAACAACATAAACAAACGTTACTGCACATCCACACTTTTGTTACCCCACCTTAACTTCCATTACACATTCACAAACAATAGAGTGCCTGTAGATTACTTCTGTTAACAATCAAAAGAAACTGAGAAGAACCGTTACTTGGCTAAACTTGTCTCTCCAATATTTTGAATTTAGACTGCGATACCAAGCTCAACCGCTAGATGTCAATGTACCATACGGTTTGTTTAAATGCGACCGAACTACAGGACCCATTCAACAAATTGTTTATTTAATAAAATGAACATACAACAAACTTCAACATTTATTTTAAACAATTATTATACCGTAAAATAATAATACAAATTAATATTAACATAAATTAAATAAAATATAAATAGTTATATTATTAGACACTAGCCAAACACAAACCGGAAGTTATCTGGGGGGCAGGCGCGCGCGTGTCCGATGAATAGGTCTATACTTAAGAAAAGTATTTTTTAAAGTATAAAGTACTTTATGTGCTAAGCTCTAGTACTTGTACTTGTAAGCATATTATTTCAATACTATGTGGGGCTAAATTGGCTGTTTTTTGTATATAAAAGGGAATAAATATACTTTACGTGTAATATTAAACTTTTAGAGTATACTACTAGTTTACAACTAGTTTGTCTGAGAAGTGTATAAAGTATATTTCTGAAAAGTACATAAAGAAATAGACTGAAATTATACCTTCTTATTTTAAGTTTAAAAGAAGTATACTAAGTGCACCCTTGAATAAACATTTTGTAAGATGTTTTTAGCGTTCTGCACTTTTTTGTGAAGATTGGCAGTATACGCATACCTCCTTTCATCATCCCTACTTCATAGCACTTGCGTAGTCTGCATGCTTGGCAGCTCTTCCTGCGGTTTCTGTCAATAGTACACTGGTTGGTCGCTGGACAAACATAGTCATTGTGACCTGGAGGCACAGATATCAAGACTGATTTGTTATTGAAGATCATAGGTCCAAAATCGTTAAATTCTTTGGAGCTGTTTTCATTATTTAACTCTGTATTAGCAATATGTAAATACTGTTTTGTCACAAGCAACAAAGCGTGCGGCGGAGCGCATCGATGGCCTTGAATCTGATTAAGTGCTGAGAGCAAGAACATGCTGTTCCAGTGCTACAAATTACATTTTAAATTAGATGATTGTGTCTCAGCCAAAAATGTTACACACACCTACACACACAGAGGCAGATATACAAACACTTGTATTAAACCAGCACAAAATCCTGATTAAGGTTTCAATAAGATATTGCGTATCACAGAATGCAAACCACTCATATGAAAATTGGCAGGTTAACAAGATAAACGCAGAATGCAGATTTTAAGATAATAAGACATCATTTGGATGGCTAGTAAAATTGAAAGGTTCAGTGCAAAAAAAAACTATTGAGGAGAGAGACACACCGTCAATAATGTGCCCTTGAATTAGCCTTGGGTTGCTCCCTGAAACTATATTACGTCACCGTAACAAGAAAGTGGCCAAAACAGCATTTGTCCACAGAAAAAATATTCAGAGAAAATTAATATGCTGAGGACTTAGAGGGATAGTTCACCAACAAATGAAAATTTCCTCATCATTTACTCCCCCCATGTCATTTCAAACCTGTATGATTTTCTTTCTTAAGAACACAAACGGTACAGTCCATTTTAAAGAATTTTGGTAACGAAACATCGGACCCCATTGACATCCATTGTATGGACACAAAAACACTTCTCAAAAAAAAAACTTATGTCATATACAGGTTTTGATCAACATGAAGATGAATAAAATATTTTTTAGAAGAATTTTTATTTTTGGGTGACCTACCCCTTTAACAATAAGGATTTTTCTTGATCTGCCAACATTTTTACTGTAGACAATGGAAAAAAAATGATTGTATAGTGAAAACATACAGCTAATATATATATATATATATATATAACAACAATAACTACTTATAATTATCATAACAAATAATATTTTGATTGCATAGTAAGTGTTCACTTTTCAATTATTAATCAGTATTATATACAGTATATATATCTGCCAAATGCATAAATGTATTATTACATTTTTAGAAAAATACCATTGCCAGAAAAACATATAAACACATACATTAAATTATACTGCTTACCTAAATACTTTTCAATTACAAAATTACCAAAATTACGGTGACAATATTTTTACATTGAATGTTAAATAAAGACCATTCTGTATTTGCAAAGAAAAGTGATGACCTGACACACTACGTTTGTGTAGTACATTTGAAACATTTGTGAAAATCACTGACAGATAAAACTACCCAAGTGAAAAATAAATATACTAAAATGTATTGAAAATATTTTTTCATGCTTAGTATACGGCAACTCCATTTACATATTTATGTACTTAAAGGAGTAGTTCACCTTCAAAATTCTGTCATCATTTACTCACCCTCTTGTCATTTCAAACCTGTATGACTTTCTATCTTCTGCAGAACACAAAAGATGATATTTTGAAGAATGTTGTGCATTGTGCACAAGTAGTACTCCAAATAAAGTTTAATTATAATTTTATATCAGTAAGTCTTAAGCGATATGTCAGTAGGTTAATATGTTTAAACTATAGTATAAAAGAAATGTATTTTAAATGTATTGCTTATTTACTAGGGAGTAGGGAGCTCTTTTAAAAGCTATTTTAAAATTTAAGAAAGGATTTATTTCTAATAGAAGAGTTCATTCTCTTAAAGGTGCAGTTCCCCGTGATGCCAATTTTCAAACTTTAGTTAGTGCGTAATGTTGCTGTTAGAGCATACGTAAATAATATCTGCAAAATGATAAGGCTCAAAGTTCAATGCCAAGCGAGATATTGTCTTTAACAGAATTCGTTTTTAAGGACTACAGAGAACGGCTGGGATTGGACAACAGCCCTTTACTTCCCGGGTACATGATGTCACTATTCCGAGTTTTCGAATAACCTCCGCCCACAGGAATACGCAAAAAAAGGGCCGAAGCATTCCATAGAAAAGAGGAAGAGCCGCTGGAGTAGTGTTTCGTTATCAGAGATTGTAAACATTTGACTGAGCTTCGTGCTTAATTACTTTCACTTTCATCACAGTCCTACAGCTGGTAATAAGAATTCAGCTACACACATTCTAAGATAACCAACGATCAAATAACAGCTTCCATGACTCTAACATCGGCTGTGAAAGCTGTTCTGTGTAAATACACTGATATTGTGTGTGTGCGTGTGTGTGTGTGTGTGTGTGTGTGTGTGTGCGTGTGTGCGTGTGTGTGTGCGTGTGTGCGTGCGTGCGTGCGTGCGTGCGCGTGCGTGCGCATACCTCTAAAACACTTCTATGAAACGTCCTTTGAAGTCCTGCTTGAAAATGTCTGCTGGTCAATTTTATTATCCAATTTAGGTCCAATATAAAAAGGCAAAACTAATGCTTCTGTTATTAGTGTTAATATAACCGGTCCGACGCCAATCGTTCATTTCCCTCGCCATAGTAGGAAATCGCAATCTCTAACAAAGATTGACGTTTGCACATGCACTAGCAGACCTCCGTTACACTTCGATCGATCCGCATGTTTTTAACTGATGACGTGAAGTTGACGCCATTGTTACTGTGTTTATTGCTAGCCAACGCTTATGAATACACGTGCACTGAGAGGGGACCGACCAATCACAACAGCTTGAGGAGCGGAAGCTCGATGATATAGTATGTATGGGACATCTTCAGACACACGCTCTAAGCGGGGAACCAATCACAACAGACTGGGTCAGCTTTACCAACCAGAGCGTTTCGGAAGGAGGGACTTTATAGAATCGTTTTGTGAGAAGAGGGACAGCGGTGAACAATAGACTTGAAATATGTGAAATATAAAGCATTTTTTTTAACTAGAAACATGAACATCCATTGTTAAACACCCAAAAAACATAAAAGCTTCGAAAACAGCCAAAGAACGGCACCTTTAATAAATATCTTGGCTCTTTATCCTTCTGTACTCCCACATACTGTACCCTAAAACCCATTTGGCAGGAACACAGTTACAGACATTTCCCCTGCTGGGTTCCTGCAAGAGAAGCTACTATGTCAGGGTCAGGCTCAAAGCATCTACACAGCCTGTCATCTCATCAAATCCACCTAGATCTGCAGCCCCTTCAAACGTAATACTGAACCAAAAATGAGCTGCAGGCAGTGATATCTGTGACGATCAGGTGGTGTCTCATCAGAGCTATGTGTGAGACTTTGATTTTCACCTTTTTCCATCAGCTTTAAAAGGAAGGAGAATAGAGAATACCCAAGGCTGATTATATCCTGCACAGATTCACACATTCATTATTCAATTCAAACTTGTATTAGGGCTTGGCTTGAAGATGATTTAAATAAATAAATATAATACATTCGTATATTTCTTTTCTTTACACACTGCATGCATGCGTTTGTAGATCAGCTGTTGTTTAGTTGAAATAATGTAGGCTGCTCAAGAAAAGCAGCTGGCCTTTACTTTAAAATGACTATAAAACCGTATTGAAGCAGTAATGTTCTTAAAATATCATACTTTAATTAATTGAATTAAAACCCAATGAACGCACACTTATATGAACAAAAGATGTTAGAGACAGTATTCGGCTTTATAGCAAAGCAAAGCTTCACAATGTTAAAATTTGAGGTTACAGACATAATAAAGCTCAACATAACAAAGCTCATTATTCCCTCATTTTCTGCTATTGTCACACACAGGATGGTTACCTTGAATGCTTCTCTTGAAGAAAGCTTTGCAGCCCTCACAGGACCAGACTCCATAATGGTAACCAGAAGCATAGTCACTGCACACCGCACAGAAGCGTGTCTCCTTCGCCAGACCAAACCCTCCTGTGGCTTTTGACCCGTTATACAACTCTTGCCTGTCTGTAGAGCTGCAGAGGTCCTCACACAAGCCGACACCTGCAGGCTGAGAAGCTAACACACTGGACCTGAACAGAGGAAGAGGTATGAGGTGTCACAGGTCATCAAAGAAAATGCACTTTTAGTAAACAGCAGATGATGAAATATTGAAAGTTTACTGCCATTCATACATTTTAGAATAATAGAACTTATCAAAACTGGAATAACACAAATGTAATGTGACTATGGAAATTATTTAACTAAATAAAATTTGAAATAATGTCAAATTAAAAATATTATTTTACAGTCTTCTAAGCAAGACAACCCCGGTGTTCATATTTATTCTGATCACTTATTGGCTGTTTTTCTTTATTATGTAGTTCAGTTAAATAATATAGGTTTAGTTTTGTGCTTAAAGAAATTAATATCTTGGCACAATTATTATAAAACTCATTTAAAACATTTAAGCATTTAAGATTTTAAGATAATGAGAAACATTTCAGGCAAGTGTCCCTTAATGTTTGAATGTGTGTATAAAGGCTCTTCGGTTCGGGACACTTAATTATTTTAAATCTTTAAAACACCTGAAATGTCATACTTCACTTGTGTTTTATTTAACTGCAGCATGTAAAAATATTAATATGCATCATGTTTTGAAAGAAAAGGGCTTGAACTTCAGTTGGATTTCGGTGAAATGATGGATTTGTATAATTTGCACTTTTTTCACTTAGACTTCCTGTTACCTCACAGCTAATAGTGTTCATAAAAATAAAAACAATTAGATAATTGTAAATCACAATCAATTTGGCTAAAAAAATCAATGATGATACCTAATTTATTCAAGAATTCCTATACATGCATATCATTTCTATAGGTTAATGGCAAACCTCAACTGTACTGTAAAATGCTCCCTGTGCTAATGACAGCAGTGTTGTGGGTATTATTAATTGTAAAAGAAAATGACAAATGTCAACATAGGCCTACATACTAAAAGAACATTTGTTTAGGAGATGCTAAATGTGCAAAGACCCTTGAAGAGGAAAATGTACGTGATGACAAACAGGGGACAAAAGTGACCAGCTCGATTTCTTTCTGACCTCTTGTACTGGTTTGTAAATATTTATTTTATCCTTAATTCTAATGTCCAGCAGATTTCTGGCATAACCTCAGAAATAGACTTAAGTGCTGTCTAATGTCATCCAATGTCAAATGCAATGTCTCAGCTGTGTTTTAAACACATACTCAATAGGCAAAGCTGACAAAGCATTGCTTTTAGCTTAAAAAAACTAAAAACCATTGGCTGCTACTAAATCTCTTCTGGGTTCCTCTAAAAATGTAGAAAGTGCTTTTTGCTCTCAGACACAATGTGATAACTCTAATACCATGTTGTTTTCAGTAATTGTTCTCTTTTCAAGGTCTAGACACAGAATTTAATGACAGACTTTACGAATCTCTGTGAATAGACGGGGAATAAAATGTATTGCTGAACTGCTCAAAACGGTTTTTACTGCATGTGCCTGTGTGCCCCTTAGATGGAGTAACGTGCCCATGTTATCTACATAAGACTTTTTTACCTTAGATGTCTTGCACTATAATGTTCTCCAGCAGTATCTTAAATCTTGTATTGAAGGTTGTGTCTCTTTACTGAGACCCTCTTTTGCAGAAAGCAAACATAACATTTCTTCTTTAGTGGAATAAAGATAGAGTGTGCAGACTGGCTTGTACTATGAGAACAACATGTACTTTCCAACCAACAATATCTCGTGAACGTTTAGTCCATAGACACAGAAAATGCATGTGCTAACATACACCCATATGCTAAAATAAATGTTAACAAAAATGCAATCAGATCTGAATATCGATTTATCTCAAATGGCTAAAAATGAAACAAAAATGTTTTGTAAATGGTCGTGGCTTGTAAAGCAATTTGAGCACATGAACATTTACCTAATCCTAGTTGTCTGTAGCATAAGCATAGATTGGTTTCACAAGCCTACTGTGTATAAATATATATTTTATATGTTGTATATATTTTATAAAACTGCCTTGAAAACAGGTGCCCGAGCCGAATTTAAAGTGACTTAAACAAACATCGTGCCTCAATGAATCCTAAATTAGGTGTAAAACAAGACCTGATTCACTTCATCTGATTAACTGAACACCTCACAAGTTTTCCATCTTACATCAAGGTCAGCAAATATTTTTAGGGTTATTTTATTCGTTTTTAGCAGGTTTTGGGTGTTATGTCTACATACATTATCACCACAGTAACACTGTGAGTCCCACAGCTCATATTAAAGGGATAGTTTACAAAAAGAAATACAGTTCTGTCATCATTTGTTCCCCCTCAGGTCATTCAACCTGTATAGGAGTTCTGTGAAGCACAAAACAAGATATTTTGATAAGTGTCTTAGTGGTTTTGTCCATACAATAGAAAACAATGTTGGTCAGTGTTGTTCAGTTACCAACATTCTTCAAAATATCTTCTTTTGTGTTCTGCAGAAGAAAGAAAGTCATACATTCTGTCATACATAAATGATGACAGAATGATCTTTTTTAGGTGAACTGCCCAAGCTCCACTGACCTGTAGACTGTGCTAGAGGAGGTGTCCAGGTAGTAAGACACCTGGTGAGTAGAGTGGTGGCTGCCATGATGGCTGAGATACGGAGGCAGCTGAGGGCTGGAGGGTGCGAACATGAGAGGGCTGCTGGATCCCGTGCCTAAAGACTGCAGATGTTCTTCAACCGCTGGACCGTGAGGGTCCGGGGGAGCCGGGTAGTATCCGACAGAAGAAGGCTCAGTGGGCGATGAGGTGCCGTAGGTCTGAGTTGGGTTTGGGTACTCATAAGCTCCATCTAGGTAGTTGACAGAGGAGGTGATTCCCCCAGTGCTGTGCTCCTCCTTGGGGTACATGGGCGAGAGTTTGCGGAAAGCGGGTGGTGAGGAAAGTCCCTCCAGATCTTCTCTCGCAGGGCTCAGGTTGGTCCTGCGTCGCTGCCTGGCACCAGCAGCCTCTCCGCCGGTCTGCCCTCCAGACATCACCATGGAAACACACACTCAGCCAGCATGACTTAGGGTACTATCTGTTCATAAGCAACGACGAAAGACTTTTTTTAAGATCTGCATTCGCCTCCCACTGCTTCTCAAACTCTCTCCCCCTTACTCTACTTTGCTTCCGCCCTGCTGATCTGCCTACTTAGAAAAAAAAGAAAAAAATCCCTTCCTCTCGCCTTCGAATCTTTTTGGGTAGAGAGGACAACGTTCTTAGATGCGTGGAAGCAAAAAAACGCTGTTCTCCTGTTTCCTTCTTTCGATGGCTCTCACCGGGCTTTAATCTTAAACCTAATGAAGCGTTTAAACACAAAAAGCACTCCGTCCTGATCTCTTCTTCCTAACAGCTAAGTGGATTTTCTATTAAACTGGAAATGGACAGGACAGGAAACAAATATGTACCTTATTAAAAACAGTTGGTTAACCCAAAACAGATATAGAAATAATGAAAATCTTGAAGAATGAATCTTCTACACCAGTCTTACCGAAATCCAAACCGTTCCTTGATTGAGAAGCTTAGTCACAGTGGATGTTTTGTGTGTGCATAACCAGCTGAAGTATCTCTATCATCCGGCGTCTTTCTTACCTCCACTGTCTGTAGCTCTGGCTAAAAAAAGAGGTAAACAAATTAAAGACAGCCAGGTCGATATTGACAGTCGCTCTCAGGGCAGGTCAAAGCAACCAGGTAAACAAGAGATGCGAGGTCACCATCTGATTCACTTGCCAAAACCTTCCGATTTTACAGGTGGTGGCTTTTAAAAGCGCACGCTACATACTGCCACCACGGGTAATTACACCAAATACCCGATTTAATTTGATAGACATGTTTTTTGAAAACAAAATAACAAAAATGGATTAATTCTATTTATTTACACCAGCAGTTAAAGTGAATGGAAAGCGTGTGGGCAGGTTGGAGGCCTTTTCAGTTAGTTCAGACTCCAGGAGAAAATTGAATGTAATGCTCTGTACCTTAGCAATTAAATGTAAACATTACATTTAATTAAATTTTATGGTCTATTCAAGTCTGACAAATGGGCATGTTGTTATGCTTTCTTTCCTGTGCACTTTCTCCTCGCAAAATATTTGAGAATGTTTCGCAATGCTTTTTTGTATGTTAGAAAAAAAATCCACATTCTCTGATATGCTGTTATTCGCCTTTTGCCACAGTTTTGTCCCATTATTACTTTAGGTTTCTCCAATTTGTCCCAAACTTCTAATATTATGATGCTTTACTTAGAACAGTGGAATTACGAAATAGCAAATATTGTTGAAAATAACTAAGGACATCAATTTTGACGACTATTGTAGTAATTTAGTGTAATACTACGATCGCTTTATTGCTCTCTAAACTCTAAGTCGCTTTGGATAAAAGCATCTGCTAAATGTAAATGTAATACACTCACACAGAGAACTGCACAAAGTGATAAACACAGATTGCCATAAAGTCTCCATCTCCTGCCCTCAATTTACAATTGAAAAACACACTGGATAAACAACAAAAATGAATTATTTAGTCATTGATTTAACGCACTGAAACTGAATCTTTAAGTCCACTGTTTAGCTGCATTCATCATTCACGGTTCAAAGACTAAAACTGTGACCTTGATTTCCAGGAAAACAGCATGTACACAGAACCTTGCTGACCCCTATACCAAAAGATACAGTTCATGTGTTTATTATATGTTAACAAATGCTTTGGGTGTTCTTGGCCTTTTTCTCTACATTGCGGAACAAAGGCAAGGCCTCTTGTGCATCCCTGGAAATATCCTCACCAGAAAACATCCTGTGAAAGTAAACAAATTGTGCACATGGAAGATAGGTCAGAATCCAGCAAGTGGGAACACCGCTGCAAACATAAAGCGATTAATCTTAATTTTAAAAAAAGTACACGAGAGAAGGATTTTTCAGACATAAAACTCATCTTAAACTCACTGGTTGCATTATAAGAGTAGAAAGTACAATCAAGAAACGTTTTTCAAACATTTAATTGCATTAAATTTTCAAAACAGAGTACAAACAGACAACTGCAGGATTAGAACTGATGGATCCCAAGTGACTGGCATCTTGTTTTCAACATGCTCATAAATAAAATCAATCATTTTGCATTCTTACAGATTCTACACATCTGGTAAACTTTGAAACAGTAGTGCTAGTCATTCCAAAGCGTAAACAAATAATGAAAACTGTTTTTCCCTTAATGGTCAACAGCCAATATTTTGTATATAATGTAAACAATTGTCAATGATGTTCTCAAGCAAAGCCTAATTTCCAGAAAAAAAATAAGACCGTGTTACACAGCATGTGCTTAATGTCTACATCGAAATACTGAAACAAACTATTTTCTTGTAAACTCAAGAATTCTGGATGAAATGCATGATAAACGTATCTAGGAGGAATTTAATTTCAGTACACTTTTTTGTATTTACTATGCATCACAGCAGCACAACTATTAGATGTCACAGATTGTTGTCACATTTACACGTGCAGCATGAATTTAACCTTTGCCGGTTTAAATCCGTCCTTTTATGAACTAACAACTGGCAGTGCAAAGCATACATTCTCACGGTAATATCCAAAAATTCATCCATCTAAAAAGATCATTTAGATTGAATTTGATTTTAGGATGTAATAATTCAGAAGCTCCCATATCTGCTGTTTGCATCCAAACAAAACCTCCATTAGATAGTTCAAGCAAAAACAAAATGACACTGCAGACATTTGTTTGGCATGTTGGGTAGTTTCAGTCCATAAATGCATTTTATTTGTCACATCTTGGTTGGTCTTCCATCACTTTTTGCTCTTTCTAAAAATGACCCTACTGTTCTTTAGATGGACTGGAGAACTGAATCACAGCATATTTACCATTAGTCATCCAGTCGGGATCTTCTGAGCTGAGCTGCTCAGCGTGGCCTGACTGCAAGCCTACCTGAACATTAGCCTTCAATGTTCTGATACTACAGAGCGGGGCGGCCTGGAATCCTCTCAAAGCTCGGTCAAAGAGAACCGTGTGTTCCCACATTCTATCACCAGTCAGCTTCCTGTAGTTTAGGTCTCCTTTGAACAGGATCAAATCAGAATCCTGTAGCATGGCGTAAAGATCAGCTGCATCAGCTGGCATATCGCAAAACTCATGGGGTGAGGTCCAAAACGCATGGTCGTGGTATGACCAAGTGCCGTCCTTCATGAAATGTTTCCATTGCGCACCACTGGCCGACATCCACTTATGATTGGACGCCATGGTCTGCATGATGGTCCACTCAAAATCTTGTTTTGTGACATCGGAGACAAACCACGGGAAGGATTTGCCGTGAAATCTGATTTGCTTGGCGAGTCCAGCAGAAACAAGGAAGTCGGCGAGGACGAGATCAGTGATGAGCTCAAAGCCGGCGTTGTCTAAAACTATGTCAACTCTCGCACGTTTCATTCCAGAGGATCCACAGCCTTGCGCAGCAACCAGCGTTGACCAAACCTTGTTGGAGTCATCCACTAGAATGAATCGCTGGAGATCAGGTAAAGAATCGATGGGACTGGACTTTTGAGAGTTGTCCTGACCGGCAGAGATGGACAGATCGCACTTGTTTCCCCACAACGAGATCTACAAAGTAAACCAAATGAATAAGGCATTCTGGTACTGGTAAAATACACAGACACATTAATGTAGGGTCCTTCTTTCGATCATGAATTCGAGCCAATTCTGAAAACAAGAATCACCCGCTGCGGGCGTGTTACTTGGCACCACAAACAGGATATCACTTTGGGTATCAAGATTTTCTGTTCTACATTAAAGATGTGACTCATAAAGCTTGTGGTTAACAAGTTTTCAGTCGGCTCTTTAAGCTTCCTCCAGGGAATTCGGCTCTGTTGGAATCATTAAACTCAATTACAGCTGTCATATAAACAAGGGGAGCATTGCTGCTGTTTGGTTTTGATGTCATATAAAGTAGGTTTGGAAATGAGTATTGAAAACCTCCACATACAAACCTGGAGCAATTTGAGAAAGTGTTCCTGCAGCTGCACCTCAGACATGTTCTCCATGTTGGTGATGAGTTCTTGAAGGTATGTACAGACGGATATTATTGCTCGATGAGATTCAAAAAAGCTTTGCGTCTTTCCCTCCTTAAACACATCAAAATTATCCATAGGTGGACTATTGGGTAAAAAAAGGAAACAAAGTTCATGAAACCACCCAAAATGTACCAACAACTAGAGTACAATAAATAAAGGAAAACTTTGTATAAATGGAAAACTGCCTTACTTTAGATACAAGGCCTCTCGGATCCTCCGGTACATGTAGCACTCCATATACAGCCATGGTGACTTGAACCAGCTGACAGGTTGCCCATCCTCCATCAGGTCCTGCTGTCTTTGCATGTACTTGTTCCAGGTCTCTGTGTCTTCAGCATTATCAGTCAAAACCAGCACAGGTTTATCTGTCTGCAGTTCATTCCTCATCTTGGACAGGAAGGAAATGGCCCTCTTCTCTGCCTGGACCCCCTCCTGATGAAACGGGTTATCAACAAGTTAAATCTGGTAAACTATCAGTAAAAGGTGCAGATATAATAAGGTCAGATATGGGCTTCAGGAAAAGCCCAATAATCTATGTCCCATATTATACAAAAAGGTGTGTTTAAACATTCAATTTATACTTAAAACTTCAGACGTAGATATCACTTAATAATTATTCTTTATTGAAAGATCAAAGATCACACCAATGCCATGCATTAATGGTAAAAGATCCTTTATACTGTACCTTTCCATAATCTTTGAAGAAATTATCCTTATTGCGGTGTATTGTGTCTATCACTTTTGTCAGTATGGTTGGCAGCCTGTCTCTGACAGTTAGATAGGCAAAGGACCTAAAAAATAAGTTAAAATAAGTCTACCTGGTTATTTAAAAAACTTAAATACACTGTTTACACTGCCTTATAACAAGGTTTCACGTGCAACAATATTTTGAATAAGGCAGTAGCATTCAAAATAAACCGACTTAAAAGGTTTTAAAAAATAAAGTAATTTGCATTAAACATTACATAAGTGGCATCAAGGGATTGGTTGGAGGAAACAGCATGATCTATCTATGACATCGAAACAGGCTGTCGCAAAGGCTCTCATTACTATAAACGCGTCTTCTTGATCTATGGGTGTGAATTGACCTCACTATAGATTCGCTTATGATGCACTAAAACAGTAGGTAGGCAGATCACTGCATTTTGGAATTGATAGCTTAGTGCATTATGCTATGACACGCACAACGAGGATATTTTTCAGTGTAGCCGAACTGTTTACAGATCAACGGGAAACGGTAAACATTTAAAGCAGATCAATAAGTACACATACCCCTCAAACTTAGCAGAGAGCGACAGCGGGGCCAACACTCCCTCCGCCTCCATTTTTGCACACCGGAAGAACTGGTGAAGATTTTCAGAAAAACTTTATTTAAAAGTGACCGGTGATCAAGGCACGATGTCGTGAAGATTTTAAACCCTTTAAGACGCTTTTCTCTGCTTCACTCGCACAACGTATTTGGATACACGAAATTATATACACAAACATGTAATTTAATGTTATAAAAAAAATCGTAAAATATTGTAAATATCTTTCTCGATCCAGTACTGTCCTCTTGTGGCAATGAGAAGAAAAGCCGATTAATGTCGTGCACATAGATGTTTATGATACATTTTAAAACTGTTTGTTTAATTGTAGTACTCTGAAATTACGCCATTTATTCAGTTTAAATGAATCAAATTTTTGTCTGGTAAGCATGCAGTGGCTCAGAATATGCTATTGCAATACAGTCTTAAAGATTCAATAATAAAGGGTTTGTTACTGATTGACTGTTATTGATCTGAAACAGATCAACTGGTTTGCTTAATATATCTAATCTTGACTTAATTTTCCGTAACAAAATGTTCCGACATTTAACTTGGTGATTTGACATTTTAGCGTTCCTGTGTTTTAGTTTTTCTTTGACTAAAACACATTTAAGGAACTAATGTGATTTTCTGAAACTGACAACGGGTCCCAGATGCATTTCACCACAACACATAGGGCCTATGGGCCTAACAGACAGCTTGCTTTCTCTGTATGGAGTCACCACCCCCCAACTTCCCTTTCCTTGTTCTTTTTTGCAAAACTCATAACTTATCCGATATTGGCATTTTCATTTTGCAATTCTACACTTCCAGGCTGTTGGACTAACCTCTTAACATTTTTCCACAGTTGTTTCGTGTATTTGTGCATGTTATTCCACCACATTTCCTGACATCTCTGGCAGGCCTGGTCAAGCCAGCTCACATCCTGCCCCCCTCCCCCAAGTATAGCAAAAGCTCTGTAGCTCTGAGCACAAACAAAATTAAAATGTTCATCTTTTTTCACTTTGTCCATCTCTGCATGCACTGCACTGTTCAGAATTAAACGAAAATAAATGATATATGGCTAAGCTTAATCATTCATAAAAGTGGTTTCTAGGAAAGGGAAATGATGTTGCTTACAACTAAAATCAGCATGAGTAACTAAGAAGTATAACTAATAGAAGAACAATTAAAACTCAATGTCCGGTTGTTTCAGGTGGTTAAAATATTCTTAAAATGTTCTCACTTTTGACACTAGATGATTCGTTCAACATATTAAGTATAGCCATTAACTAGAAATAAAGTATACCGTTTGATTTATGAACATCTTTGTGGTATACATGCAATTCAATTTATGTCAGACTCTGATTATTTTTATTCACACTTTAAAATAAGCGTTTGGTTTTTTGGTCCTTTCATGACCTTCAAGAGGCAATTTCACAAATAAATAAATTATATATTAGGCTAACGTTACTAGTGCAACGCATCAACGTCTGTTACAATAAGTATATCATTCAGTGTTTTGTGTGATGATGTATTAACATACCAATTTATTTTTCATATGTCAAAATACACGTTTCAAAATTCTGATTACTTAAAAATTCAATTTTATTTCTAAAGACTTTTGCTATTTGAGTTGCGTCACAAAACAAGTTGTTAAACAGGCAATGCAATTAATACTTCAATTATAAAATTGTATTTTATAAACAATACTGTTAATTAAGTTTATTGTAGCCCGTGGATGTGACTTCGTGTTTCAAAGTATACGCTTTTCCCCTCATGTGCGTGTTTCTCTCGGCTGTAAAAGTGCCGAGTCTGTCAACCGAAATGCAAATTTCCCCGTCGCATGTATCTGTCTCGATACGTTATCTTCATGTGGGGGTGGGTCGGATGACCTACGGCTATCCAACGCCACCACAATCCGTTTAAGCGTAACGTTCACCAACGAGACATTTCATCACTCCTGAATGATCGCTCAACATTCATCTCCGCCGCACCGTAAAACACAGTCTGCGAATCGCATCGTAACGTTCAGCAGTTCACTCATTTGGCGGCTTCTACCGCCACAGACCGTTTGTTTCGGCGTCCCAGGGAAGTGGGTTTTACAACCGCTGTTTTTAAGCCCTTTTAGACAGTCATGTGATTGTAACGTAACCCGACCGGAAAACACCGACGACCATCGCCGCCAATGCTGCGTTTGAGAGGAACAGAGCAGCTGCGTGCCCAACGGACAAGTCCCCCGGTAGCAGACAACTCGCCAACTCCACACGATCAAACGGAGGAAAGGTACGCGTGTGTTTACCTATCGATGTTTATCGTTTATTTTCTGGATTAGTTTTTACTTGAGGAAATGTATTCGGTGACCACCCCTTCCCCCCGCGTGCGGGAGTGTGTGTCCGTTTCACGAAGCTCCGTTTATATTCGCTTCTCGCCGAGCAGATAACCTCCTCCATTCTGGATTTACGTTGCCGTTATTGTTCTAATGTTTCTGCTATATTCGATGAGATCGTTGGATCGTGTGCTGGCTAGGCAGGACGTTTATGGGTTGATCGTTTCAGTTTTTGACGGTTTATTTTCTATTTGCGAAGAAAAACAGATTGCGGAAGTGGTCGCTCTCTGCGGGAGATCTGTCCGTTCCACGTGTCTCCGTAGTGG
This sequence comes from Triplophysa rosa, assembly GCF_024868665.1. Classification (NCBI taxonomy): domain Eukaryota; kingdom Metazoa; phylum Chordata; class Actinopteri; order Cypriniformes; family Nemacheilidae; genus Triplophysa; species Triplophysa rosa. The sequence goes on along the minus strand of NC_079904.1, from coordinate 11,249,488 downwards.
GCGGGGCTAGTTTACAACACCACAATGAGAGCAAGTTAAAACTGGTGGTGTAGGTTTGGATTATTGAGAACTGTAAAATGTTCTATCTCTGAATAAGGAACTGCAATGGCTGTTTCCTATATTTTGGAAATATTTGTAAACTGTCTATAAAACTAAAACTAACATGCGTCTTTCTATTCTTTTTAGGATAGTCTGACAATTTCAGTTCATTGCTTAAATTTGTTCCTGCATCTTGTTACAGAGTTAGCAGCGCAAAGGTCTTGTGTTCGATTCCCAGGGAACATGCTATGACAAAAATGTATACCTTGAATGCACTGTAGGTCACTTTGAAAATATTTAGAATGCACATGTGTAGCTATAAATGTATTGGCTGGGAAAAAAAATGTAAATTGATTTTTTGTAATCCTCATGCCCAGTTATGTGACATTACCGCCCATGTTGTCAAAGGCTACCAGCATTATGTCTGTAGACTGTGAACACATCCGTTTTACACTCATTAGGGACTGAGTGGAAGTGGCCTCAGGAATGCTGTCTGAAGAGCCAATCATGTGACACAAAGCCTGTGGTTGATCTTTAGGTTAATGGACGCAACAGAGTGGCCCGCTAAGGCACAGAGGTTGCAGAGCTGGTCGTGTAGATGGGGGTTAATAAGCTCACAAGTCAAGTTTTGACAACAAGGTTCAATGGTTGAACTGGGTTCACAGGTTGCCTCAGATATTTGCCTCTGGGCTGCATCTGACTGCTCTGTTGAGTCTGTGTGGTCAGGTTTGCAACACTGAGATCATGTGATAGTCTCAATATCTGTGCACTCTAATGAGTATCTTCTTTTTTTTTTAATATGTTCTTATAGACATTATTGCTTATTATATTCATGTCTAAAGACAACTTAAGGGGCTTCTTTCTCCGAGTCTGTTTTTCTTTCTTGTGGTGCATTGTGGTCTTTAGTATACAGGAAGTCATCTTTGTCATCTCTGACCCTTTTTTGTGTAGGTGGAAGTATGGAGCTGGCCAATCATGGTCTTATCCTTCTGCAGCAGCTCAATGCGCAGAGGGAGTTTGGCTTCCTGTGTGACTGCACGGTCGCCATCGGTGACGTCTTCTTCAAAGCACACAAGGCCGTACTGGCCGCATTCTCGAATTACTTCAGAATGCTATTTATACACCAAGATAGGTACGATTCTTCACACATTGATCACACCCAGTAAGAAAGCGTTTTACTTTTTTACGAAGTGCACCGACCTTTGTGTGTAAATTACTTGAAAAATAAGTGACCATGCCTGTAAGAAACCAAGCTCAAGTCATTTTGTGGTTTTCTACATAAAATCATCCTACATAACGTAAAGAACATTCTATGAAAATATACCCGGATATGTTTAATATTGACTAATGGCTGGAATACACTACAAGACTTTTAAAATCTGAACAGATTTTTTAAAACTAGACATCATACACTTGCAGACTTTTTGAACGTTTCAGATAGAAACACACTAACTGATCAAATCTGCAGACTGGCACAGACTTTCTGCAACAAGTCTGAAAATCTGTGCAAAATCTGAGCAAAAGTCTTGTAGTGTATTTAGCCTTAAGTAATAGCATGTCAAAGATTGAAGTCATAGTAAAAATAAATAACTGAAACAAACTTTAATGCTTCTTATCTCATAATTACATTATGAGTATTTAGCCTTGCTGGATTTTACAGACAGGGTCACATATGTTATAAATTCATGAAATCAGTTTTTGATTGCACAACACATATAGGTATCACATTAGGTGATAAAGTTTAAGTAATAAACACACATTAAAAACATTTCTACTATGGCTGTTAAACAATTAGTCACATCCAGAATAAAAGTTTGTGTTTACTTAATATACACTGCTCAAAAAAATTAAGGGAACACCTAAGTCATACTATTTTAGATCTCAATGAACGAAATATCCAGGTTAAAAGTAAAACTCTTCACTTATGTACTTTGCATAATGTTGGGAGAACAAAATAATGAAAGCCAAAATCATAAACACATTCAGGGCAGGAGTTATAGTAAAATCACTGTAAAAAATGATAATACTGTCTCATTCAACTTGTTTGAATTTCACCACAGTAACTCATAATGTTAGTCAGTACTGTGCATGGTCCCACGTGCCCGTATGAACTCCCCACAATGTCTGGTCATACTCCTGATGAGATGGCACATGGTGTCCTGTGGGATCTCCTCTCAGACTTGGATCAGAGCATAAGTGAGCTCCTGGGTAATCTATGGTGCTACTGGATGGCTTCGGATGCATTAGATCCCAGAGGTTCTAAACTGGATTTAGGTCTGGGGAACGTGAGGGCCAGTCAGTGGCATCAATGCCTTCATCGTCCAGAAACTGCATACAGACTCTGGTCACATGAGGTCGGGCATTATCATGCATCAGGAGGGCCCTGCACCGCACCAGCATAAGATCTGACAATAGATCTGAGGATTTCATCCCGATACTTCATAGCACGTGGAGGTCTGTAAGACCATCTGAGGATGGTGCTCCCCAGACCACCCTGGCTGTTGCCTCTCCAGTGTACCTGTTGTCACTTTTATTTGCACCAAAACATGGTTCACAATCACTTATGCTTCTTTATCCGGGTTGATTGATATTCCTGAAGGTTAACCGACTTTGTTAAGCTGTGATGATTAAGTGTTCCCTTAATTTTTTTGAGCAGGGTATGTCTGTGTACTGTGCATATTAAATTTGTATTTATAAACACATACATGCATATGTGTAAGAAAGATATAAAATATAAAAAGAAACGTTTATATGTATATCATTTCAATTATTGGTAATATAAATAAATGCATCTAAATATTTATATAAATGTATATAATAATATAAATATATACATGTATGTTTATCTTTTTGTGTGTATAAATACAAAATAATATGCACAGTACACAAGCATATATTATGTAAACACAAACTTTTATTCTGGATGCGATTAATTGCGATTAATTGTTTGACAGCCCTAATTTTCGACACTTGTCGACAAAATGTTTAATGTTGAATCTTTCTTTGTTTCCTCATGCAGTGACTGTGTTCGCTTGAAGCCCGCAGACATCCAGCCAGACATCTTCAGCTACCTCCTTAATCTTATGTATACTGGCAAACTGGCTACACAGCTTATTGACCCGGCTCTTCTGGAACAGGGCGTGAAGTTTCTCCACGCCTACCCCCTCATTCAGGAGGCCAGTCTGGCTAGCCATTCAAGTCAGGCTTACCCCGAGATCAACTTTCCCCTCTCATCCTCTCTTTACGGCATTCAAATATCAGACCAGCAAGCCACGCTCACGAATCGTCTTTCGGCGAGAACGCGCCTGTCTTCTCCGTTCGACATGGACGGCAGTGGTTTGCTTGATGGGAAGTGTGTTACCACAAATAAAGCTACCTCGCTGACAATGTCTGGATCCAAGAACAGGCACGCGCTGTCAGAAACCGAGGCGGAGGCATCTGCAAGCACCAGTCTGTTTGCGAGGGAGGCTACCGAAACGGAAACATCTGCTGGTGAGGCCCCATCATGCTCTCCGAGTTCCAACACGATTCTGCATGTGAAGCCCAGCATCATGAGAAGAAGTTCATCTATGAGGAAGCATTACACGTGCCACGTTTGCGGGGGCCGCTTTAACCAGCGGGTTGCCTTACGAGAGCACCTGCTTTTGCACACTCAGTCTATGCTTCCCCTGGTGTTGGAGTCTGGCGGAGCAGCTTCCCCCATGGCGATCGGAGGAGTTGCCACGCCGGAGGTGGAAGAAGTTATGAGAGGAGGCGAATCTATCGTCATGGACATTGCCAGTGACAGCGAGCAGAATTTGTACATGAAAGACTCGCCGCACGCTGAAACCGTTATGCTGGTCCCCACGACAACAGCCGTTGGCCTTTATGCTGCTCAGCACCAAGCGGACACGCCTCCTCCGTCCGATATCGCTGACATTGACAACCTCGAGGGTGTGACAGACTTGGAACGGGAAGTGAAGAGAAGGAAGTACGAGTGTTCCACATGTGGCCGCAAGTTCATACAGAAGAGCCACTGGAGAGAACACATGTACATCCACACGGGCAAACCGTACCGATGCAGCGCCTGCGGAAAGAGCTTCTGCCGGGCCAACCAGGCTGCGCGGCACGTTTGCATAAATCAGGGCTCGGAGCCGGCGTACACCATGGTGGACCGGCAGAGCATGGAGCTGTGCGCAGCCGATGACTCCAGCCAGATGGAGGCACTGTTTCTCGGCTCATCTGGGAGACCTTACAAATGCAATATATGCGAAATGACCTTCTCTAGTCCCAATGAGGTTATCAAACACCTGTGTTTCAACCAGGGGGCGCTAGCAGGTGGGACAGCTATAGGAATGGGGGTCACTGGGCTGAATAGTGACAACCTGGCCAAAGATGAAGGCTCGGATTCGTCCAGCGGTGGGCCGTTGGTAAAGTCTATCAAAACTGAGGAAGTCTTTGCGGAATAGTTCACGTTCATCCACTTCTTAGTATTGTTTGTTAATGTATTGCATTTGCATTTGTTTGTGGGTAAATTATGATCAAGTTAAGCTAACAGTGCGGAAATTTGTGTTATATTTTTTCAGGGAATCCTTCTACTGAAAAGTCCTTGTATTTTCGGTGTGATGCATTTTTAATGCAGAACTTATGCTCATAAATTAGCTTGTTATATTTTTAGTATTTGATTATTGTATACGACTTCTAACTTCATTTTTTTCGAGATTTTTATTAGTTTACTTGGGCCATTCGCAGTTTGTGCTTGTGGTTAAATTTCTTCCTCTGTCTGACTGACTACAGGAAAAGAATGTAGTGAACTGTTGGAATCCAAATAGTCAGATAAGACAAAAACTAGCTTTGGTAATTCAACTTAATATTCAAAAGTCTTAAGTTCATTTTTAGTATTCTGATCGAACCCCCAGGTTGAAAATAACGTCATAACTCCCTTTTGAAATGGCCTCTTCAAACAAAATAAAACCTGAATATGCCAGTATGTGATTTACTTTGTGCAGCTAAGTGTGGGCCTTGGTTTAAAGAACAAGTATCCTTCACTACCTCAACCAGTTGGACCAGTTTCACAAATGTAATATCAGACTAACCTGAAATTTGCATTTATTGCTCATGTTCTGAGGTTGAGGATCAAAGTAAACTTAATCTTTTAGCAACTCCAGCAAATCATTTTAAAGTTTAAAAAAGTTTTCTGACACTTTCTTAACTCTTTTATGTGCTTTTGCAAAGGCAATGTGTTGGTGTAAATAACCTTCATTAAAGCAGTGCTAGATCACATTTCAAATAATTTATATTGGAGTTAATGTTAAGAATTACCAGTTCATGTGACCCACAATGTATTTGCTTTATTATCTATTTTTGTATTTTCTATTTTCAAACATTTTCTTTTTGTAAATGATAAACATTCTGACTGTAAAACTTTTTTTTTAAATTGCAGTGATCAGTTTATCGCCAACCTGATTCTGTTTTCACTGCGGTTAAACATGTTTACGGTCGTGCTGTGTGTTATATGAACATACTCTTTGAAGCTGTTACTGTGTCCAAGTTAGTGAACACTGTGGCCAATCCTACACATGTGTACATAACATTGCTTGACTGGACATATTTCTGTAACTTTTGCCAGTTTTATTTTTACTTTTTTTGCCATCTAATTATTTGCTTGAATATGCTCTTAAATTCTTTATTTTTGAGTAAATAACTTTTCTAATTTTATATTCAGTGCTGTATTTACAAATAATTTTATAATCGCAAATGTGTTGTACATTATTAATTGCATTTATTCTAGAATATCAGGCCTATTCGTTTTAGTGTAGCACAAGTGTATGTATATTTGATTTCTCTGCATTTTCCTGGCCGTGTGTTAATGGCATTCGTTTATTGTATTGACACTGACAGTGAGGTCATGCTCAGCACTGATATCTATAAAAGAACCCTGACTACTTTAATATACTTGTGCTATATCAGGAAACTTGTATCATTTTAAACCAGGGCTACATGCATTGTGCTAAATATTTTTTCCCTGTTTTAAATTGTAAAGAACTAGAAATATATTTTATAGGGCACTGTGAGTTAAGTTACTACTGAATAACTAATCAATTTTCAGGAATTTAAAATCATTTTGTTGCAACCGTTTTTTTATTGTGACTAAAATATATTTGGCCAAGGCCTCCTGTTCTTATGGTGGATCATAAGTGTAATGTCATGCTTCTTTATGTGACGTTGTTACAGCTTTTTATGATTTGTACATATGCAAGTTGTTGCTCTTTGAGGCAGTTGTAGGGAGTAGAAAAAGGGTAAACCCCCCACCCTCCCGCACACGCACAAACCCCAGAGCCATGGCAAGCATACTGTGATCTCGCTCTCCTCAGGGACATGAAAGATGAAAGGTTGTCTCTGGAAAAAAAATGTTCTTTGCATTTTCATTGTGAATAATGAACAATAAATTCTTATGTTTTTTGAAAAGTGTGTTTTTCTTTATCATTATTATTTAATTTTGCGTTAATAAAGAGAAACGCACATATTTGACCTCATATTGTAAATGTCATAACCAACCACGAGGTCAAGTATTTTGGCTTGGAAAATAATTAGTCACATCAGTGATGTGGCTTTGTGTTCCACAAGATGGCACCATTGTTTTTTATGTGGTACTACTACGCGTACCAATGTTATTTAACCAAACAAATACTATATTTACCATACTTTTTATATATATTATAAAATTATATTATTATAATTATATATTTATATCATAATCTGATTTTTTTTGCACAAACAGAACATTTGTGAAAAGAAACTAACAGTCTAGCCCACTTTACGCTAACTTTATTTGAAGGAAATATAGACATGATTTTGTATCCATACTATGAACAGCTTGAAGAATACAAAAAGAGTATGTGAGATTCATGCTACTAGTATACAACATTCCTTAATGCTTCCATTGGTTATTTGTTAATATTACAATATGACATAAGGTACATAGGTATACAATTTGTACAAATGTTAAAGAGCTTCACAGTATACTGTTTTATAAAAAGCTAAGAAAGAAATGTGAGTTGGCTTTTCATTCAAGGCGTGACAGTAGCAGAGCTTGATTTCTATTGAACTGAGAACACCATGCATCCCCTATGTAGGTTGACCTGCAAAAGTTTTTTCATCAAATCATTTTAACATATTTTTACAGTTTGCAACCATCATCGTTCAACTTCCTTCGATGTTCATTAAATTTTTTTTTTGAAACGCTTGCCATGGACATCATGGTCTCTGCAAGTATACAGTATATGCATATGATGTTACACATTTCAAAGAGACTGACACTAAGGCATCTACTACGCATTTCAAAGGATTAACAGTACTTGTTAAAGAGGAATGCAAAAAATATTCAAAACTTGTCTGTGAATTAAAATCATGTGTAACTATACTACCAGTCTTGGAACGTCACCAATAGATGGTTTCAATACAATTCCCCAGTTTTAGCCTATAGTCTTATGCACAACTACCTCACAATTTTAACCTTGGGTGCACCTTAGGAGTTAAAACTAAGGCCATCAAACAGTGAAGTGCAGACGTATGCTGTGGACGACCAGTCCTTACTAAACAATCCCTACTCATGCAGGTGTTTATCAACATATTCATCTATTTCACAGGGTACCAGAACATCAGCGCTGTAAAATCTCGAATGTCACGCATTGCGATTGTACATGATCAACAGACACAATGTTTCACAGTATGAAGTGGTTTATCTACAGTGAGAATGAAAACAGTAATGGCTGGACATCACGTGTGTGTGTGAATCTGATTCTGACTCCTATAGTCACTGCACTTTGTTATTTGCTATACCGCATCTGTACCATGTTTATTAGAATTACTTGACTAAATAATATTGGACACCAGCAAGACATCATTTATCAATGGGTTTAGAATGTTAGAATGTGTTTGAGAGGGTTGAGAGAATATTTTAGATATAAATACAATATACAAAAAAATAACAACCCTCCTACTCCATACGCACACTCGTACAAGAACCACACACACATATTCTCTCTATTCAACAGGACTGTTGAACGACTAATAAAAACACAAATGTTCAAAATTCACAGATCTGACGCGATTTAACAAAATATAGAAAAATGGGGATGTTGTGTGGGGGTCATCCCTTGAGTCCAGAGAGACCTCAATGATATGGCATCTGTTTAGAGTGATGGGGAAACTGAAACGAGGGATAGAAGAATGGATGGATGAAAAGAGAGAGAGATTGGCCTTCGTCTCTGGGAGCTCTGGGACAGAGCAATATCGCTTAGTGTCCTCCATGGCAGCTTCTCACGTCCTGTTTCCGGAAAGCTCTGAATTCCCAGTCATATGACCGCTTCTTGCATGCAGACTGAAAGACAAATAAAGGAGAGTGGCCATGAAACACAGTAAACCAGAACTGCATTAAAAACATACATAACATATTAAAAACCATCACATATTATTTACAGAAGGCATTTAGATGCCTTCTGTAATGCTTTGCACTTATTCCTCAGAGATAAAAAAAATTTGTTCTTCTCTCAGATCTGTAATCTATAACCATGACCGACTACTTTCCACATCCTATATTACACCAGTGCTTCACCCATCAGCGTACAAACTGCTCTTTCCATCTGGACTTCATCTTTACTGTGCCTCCAGCCTCCATCTCACTGTTTTTATGACTCAGCACAAGTCACCAAGGCACAGGGGGGAAGTGAGAGAGTTTTCTGCACCAAAGCTCATGCTGTGATGCTATATTTCACCTGTCTCTGCTGTGCTGCAGTGCTGCATTAGCGCTCATCAAACATTTAGCAGACACGCCCAGCTCTCTTCTCCCTCTATTTGGTCACTTTTCATGACCCATTTTACATTTCACACTGTACAGTGAAGTTAATATGTTATACTGACAAGTAATAGTGGAGCTTTGTCTGATTATGGATACTGGTTATTTTTATCACTCAATACAAAAGAATTGTTTTAAAGGAGTAGTTCACCTTCAAAATGAAAATTCTGTCACCATTTACACGTCATCTTGTCAATTCAAACCTGTATGACTTTCTTTCTTCCGCAGAACACAAAAGAAGATATTTTGAAAAATGTTGGTAACAGAACAGCACAATTCACTTCTATTGAAATCACTGCAAGTGAATGAGGTGTTTTTAACAACATTCTTCAAAATAGCTTCTTTTGTGTTCTGCGTAAGAAAGAAAGTCATACAGGGCTGAATTGACAAGAGGGTGAGCAAATGATGACAGAATTTTCATTTTGAAGGTGAACCACTCCTTAAAACACGTGTAACATATTTATGTGTGTCACTTTATTTAGTGCTCCTAAAAAGATATTTACGCAATATACCTATTGTGTTGCATCTCCTGCATGTTTTCTTTTAGTATTCTGTCACTTTTATTCTTCTGAACCACTTGGTAAATCTGACATGGAAATATTAAATGAAGAAGTACAATCCTTCAACCACTATGATTTTCAACTGAATCAATAAACCATTTTGTAACAACACTTCTAAGCATTGTATTTATGTAATAAATATCCAATTCGGCTTTGATGAAGGGAAGAGAATAAAGAGAGGTTGTGCATTAGGGAGGGGGTGGGCCCGGGAGAATTATACTCTGTCTTTCAGCACAAGTTCATCTCTCTTCACACGGCTTCTCTTTAAGACCCAGCATACAAAGTGAAGGGTCAGGCTGCAGCATTCCTGCTTTGATATTGAAGGTCCCTTCGTTACTGGTACATCGAACAAAAGCTTTTTCATCTCACCGAATGCAAATCCACCTCTAATAAACCTAAGATCCATTGATTTGTTTTGTAAAAGGCACCAAACTTTGGTACAGCTCGACTAAGGAATGTGGAAAAAGAACTGCTTAATGCTTGGTACAAAACCTAAAAATTTTTTGATTGTGTACATCAATTATATATGTGATTTATATATTTGATTATATATATATAACATTTATATATATATGATTATATATACTGTATATATATATTTTATATGTCATAGTATTTTATTTTATTGATAAAATGTATTTATACATTTTTTTTTCAGTTTAGAGTAGTAGAAAATATTTTATTTGAATATTATTTGTATTTGTTTAATTTATCATTTTTGCTTATAAATATTGTATTTCTTTTTGTTTTCAGTTAAAAGTAGAAAAAAAAACAATTTAACAATTTTTTAAATTTTTTACAATTTTAAATAAAGAATTAAGACTAACCTGCTCATGACACTGTGGCAACCTCTGTGGAGACAGGCTCAATGTCATTCTCCACCTCCTCCACTACGATGGCATTTGTTGTCTTCTCAGCAGCAATCTCCTGTTTGGCCACTACGTTTTTAGCATCTGACTTTTGACAATCTTCATCTCTGGACTCTTCCTGCTTTTTCGTGTCTTGTGTTTGGGGCTCTTCTGAGTCTTTGTGAAGCCTGTCTTCTGCTGATTCCTGACCCTTTGACTTGTCATCTGTCTTGTTTGTGTCTTGAACATGTTCGTTGACTGCATTTATTGTGTTTGCGACGCCAACGTTAAACTCCTGTGTGGATTCAATCGGTACCTCCTTTACCACTTGACACTGCTCAGCAGTAATCTCTACTTTTGCAGGTGTTTCTGTACTCGAGAGCTTCTCCTCTGCTGATGTCTCCGTGGCTTCAACTTGACCTTTTCCATCTTCACTTTCTGTGTCTGTCTTCTCTTCGGCTTGCTTAAGTTCAACTTCACTTTTTGTTACTTCCGTTTCTTGTTGCACAACTGTCACAGAGACTGCAGCAACCTCTTCTTTTTCAACTGGGATTTCACCTGCGAGAGAAACAGGGACTGTTTCAGCAACCTCGACAGCTTCATTGATTGTTTTAGTAGGTTTCTCAATGACAATACGAGTTTGTTTGTCATCATCTTTGGAGGTGGTCTCGGATGTATTTGGTTTCTCAGGGGTTGTTTCTAGACTTTCTACTTTCTCAACACTTGTTTCATCCTCATGAGTTTCAACAAAGTTCTCAACAACATTCTGAATGATCTCCTGCACAATAACACTACTCTGTTTCACAATGATCTCTGCTTCTATTACTTGGTTTGCCTGCATTGCTTCAGCATCTTCTAACACAGCCTCACACGTTTCCTCAACCACAACGGTGACTTTGGTTGAAGCCACTTCGATGTTACTCTCAACGACTTCTTGAGCAGATACAGCATCGACGTCATTCACTATAATCTGAATGTTGTGGTCACCAGTGGGAACAACAAGGGGAACTTTTTGCATAGTAGCTTCATGTCCCAGTACTGCTGTGTGGGTTTCTGTAGTTTCAGATGTTGAGCTTATAACACATACAGTCTCTTTGATGACTGCGAATTCTTCAGCAGGAGCCACAACAGGAATGGAATCTTTTTGAGATTTAGCAATTTCAGCGGTAGGTACATCTGGAAGGGTTGCCATGACCTCCTCTGTTACAGCCACAGATACTTCCTCAATAGGTGCTACCTCGACACTGGCAGCTGACTCTTTAACATCCTCCAGTACTTGCTTCATTTCATCTTTAGCAATAGCAACTACAGTGACCTCTGCAGTTTTGGCACAGATTGATTCTTCAATGGTTGGTTCAACAGGACCTTCAGCCTCAACTTTAGGGTGTTCTTCAGCCACCACGGGCTCTTCAAGAACGTCTGGTTCCTGTTGTACCACAGTCATGACTGCTAACTTGACTGCTGCTACTTCTTGAAGGTCAGTCACAGTCTCTGCTTCAGGTGTCTCTTTCACCTCTTCAAACTGAACTTTTTCCTCAACAGCATTTTCCAAAAGAGCATCTTTGAGGTCTGGCTTAACTTCGCTCACCTTAGCCTCATAAACCTCTTCCTTAGCAACAGTGGCCTTTTCAAGCTTCTCTGTTGTGTCTTCAACTGAAATCTCTGTGACTACGGCCTGGCTAACAATTGTGACAGACTCTACTGAAGTCTTCGAGATTCTCTCCTCTTTCACAACTCGTATTTCTTTAGTGTCAAGGCCGGTGCAAATGGCTGTTGCCTCAGTTTTCTTATGCGCAACTAAGACTGTTTTTTCTTCCTTGGTCGCTGACTCGATGGGAAGAGCATCAGTGATGACAACAGCGCTTTTCTTTTGTTCCTCAGTCGCGGTGACGGTTGTGGCACATGTGGTAACAGTGATGGTCTCCACAGCTTCCTCAAGTACTACATCAGTCTTGGTCTCCACACTATCACCTGGGACAGGAGTCATCTCACCTGATGTAACTGGTGATGCTGTGACACGTGAAACAGCTGAAATCATATCCGTCTCCTCTACTTGTTCAAGAGCGGTAACAGCTTCTGACGTGAGCTCAACAATGTCCTCTGCAATTGTGTTATCAGCTGATTTGGGTGTGGCAGCCGTGTCTCCTTCTTCGGGTATGTCGCTCAGTTGCTTTCCATCTGCCTCATCTTCAAGATTTTCCACAGCCGTTGAGATCCATGATGGTGATCTGTCTTCAGTTGAGGCCTTTACCTGAGTGACCACTGCAGTTTCCTGCGTCCCCTCCTCTGGCTTCTCTGCAACTTCTGCAGAAGTATCATTTTCATATTCAGACAGAGGAACTACAGCTGGAGTGTCAGAGTCATCCTCTGCAGAGCCAACATCAGACAAGGCCTGTTTTTGTTTACTGTCAGATTTCTTCTTTCTGCGTGGAATCAGTTTCTTCAAAGAGAAAGAGGATTCTTCTTTGGGGATTTCACTGTCGGAGGTGGTCTGCTCTGGGCCTGAGGCTTCATCTGATTTGTCTTCTGATTTTGGTTTCTTTCTGTGAGTCACAAGCCTCTTGAAGGACTCCCAGGTAGAAACAAGCTCTTCCTCTGGTTCGGGTGAGGATGCTAAATTTTCATGGTCAGCTTCACCAGAACTCACAAGAGGTGACTCTGTGGTCTTTGCCTGCTCCTCTCCAGACTGCTGCCCTTCTTCCTCAATCTTAGGTTCTTCGTCATCCGAATCCGATGTTTTCCTGGCTCTTTTTTTAGATGACCCCACACAAATAAGAGCTTCCCAAGACACAGAGGTGTCCATTTTTCTTTTTGGCTCCTCTGCAACTGGTTCAGTCTTCTCAGGTTTTGCTTCAACGTTAGATTCTGCTTGTGCTTCTTCTTCGGGCTCAGGTGACACTTCTTCAGAGGGTTTAGGCTCATCGTTTTTTTCATCAGTGACGGCGCTGGCACTCTCAGTTGAAGATAAGGTAGAAGATTTGGGTTTGTCTGTGGTTGCCTCATCTTCGCTCTCAGAGGGCCGTTTGACACGTTTTTTTGGAGTAACTAGCTTTTTGAAAGACGACCAGGGTAAGATTCCATCCTTCTTCTTCTCACTGTCAGATGTAACTGGTTCTCCCTCAGGATCCACGGCTTGGGCCGATTGAGCTTGGCTGACCTCTCCTACAACATGCTCACCAGATTCTTCTGGGGATGATGCTCCACTGTCAGGTTTCTGGGTTTCTGGGGACTGGATTTGCTCAGCAGCTTGTTCACCTGATTCCGCTTGCTTTGACTCAGCTTCTTTCTTACTCTTTTGTTTTTTGGATGACAGCTTTTTCAGACCAGCTCCTGTAAACAGCTTCTTAAGAGGGCTTCCCTGTAGTTTTGCTTTCTCCTGAGAGGATAAGATTTCAGTCTCAGTGGTCACCTCTTCTGAGACATCTGGCTTGTCATTTGTTGGTTTGGCATCTTCGGTGGGTTGTGCATCATTAGCAGTTTCAGCAGCGGGAGCTTCAGCAGGCTCAGTTTGAGCCACAGTTTCACTTGCAGGCTCAGCCTCTACCTTAAGATCCTTATGCTCCTCTATGTCAGCAGAGGGAACTTCAGCTGTGTCATCTTTTGTTTCAGTTTCTGTTGGCTTCTCTATCTGCTCTGCCTCAGCCGGTTCTTTCTCTGCATCAACCTCCACCTTCTCTGTACCGTCAATAGCACCTTCTGCTTTCTCCTCTGTTTCCTTAATGTCCTCCTCTACAGACTTTTCCTTGACCTGCTCCTCATCTTTGGACTTCTTGAAGCTTGTCTTCTTGCGTAGGTTAGAGAATATTCCATGAGTGAAAAATCTCCTGAAGGGACTCTGTGTCTCTTGAGAGAGTGGACTAGTGGATGATTCAGTTTGCACTTCTGGCTCAGCCTCTTTGTCTGACTTTGCCTCCTCTTCTTCGGCAGATTTCTCTGGCACCTCATCACCACTTTTTTCAGCTTCTGGCGCAGCATCAGCTTCAGGTTCTTCTGTTGTTTCCTCCACCTTATCAGTCACATCTTCATCTGTTTTCTCTTGTTCTTTCTCTGTTGCTTCTGGTGATTTCTCTACCACAGATATAGCTTCTTCTGTTGTAGCTTCCTCTGTTGTAGGTTCCTCTTTATTTTCTTCAGAAGATGCATCTTGTGCACCATCTTCTGCTTCCTTCACTGTCAGTAGTTGCACAGGCTCAGTCTTCTCACTCTTGTCCTTCTTCAGTGTGAACTTAAAGCCAACAAAACGGAAGATCTTCTTGAAGCCCACCTCATTGGCCTCCTCTTGTTTTTCCTCTACGGTCTTCTCTTCTGTGGTTGTAATTTCATCTGCATTTGCAGAATCGTCTCCTTTCTCTCCATTAACCTGTGGGGCAGCCTCTTCCTGATGTTCCTCAATTGTATCAGGACTGTCCTCTTTTTGGGAGATGCTCTCGGTCTGGCCAACTGCAAAGAAAAAAACATAGAGGTTTCAGTAAAATTTACTTAAAGTTTTATATAATTTTATATATTAGATAATATCTAATTATATAATCAAAAATTTTATTTTAGTCATTTTATTCACATTTTTATTCACGATTATTAAATAGTATGAAGCAAACATGTCTTATAACAGCCTATCAATGGTGGACTGCCAATAGTTGAGTGCAAAAAACAAATCTGAGTAACAAAAGCAATAGACATGATCTAGTGGTATAATGAATTCAAGATGGAGGGTTGAGGCATTTCAGGAAATCAGAGCCACACCGCTATGTGCAAAAATATGTTCACCCCCATAGAGATTTAATCAAGCATATGCTGGAAATTCAATATGAAGTTTACATGTGCCGGACATTTTTCCTGTGAGCAGCAACCAAAAATATAAGCTGATGATGACAACATTCAACATCAATGCTACAACTGGATTTTTCCATATAGTAAGCTTCACAGTTATGCAGGCTACACTGCCAAAGACATTTTCAAAGACATTTATTTCTTGAAAAATGACAAACATATTTGCAGATGTGTTGTCTTATCCCGTTAATAATTGTTATAATTAAGCTAGTTTATGCACCAGTTCTAGAGTTTCCAAACTATTGTTAGGTGATGTAACACCTAACAATAGCAGGTGGGATAAACAAACACACACACAAATTCATAATGTCTTAACTTCTTCCTCGTCTATTTGTGTTTTGACAGAAGTTGGCTGGATATGAGGGTGTGGGCCTATGAAAGTCGGGTTAGCAGTAGTGTGGGCCTCCTGGAGGCCCAGTTTCCCTTTGACATCCAACCTAGCAAAGGACTGTTCACATCTGGCACTGCTTGCTATTGAGTCTGCAAACCCACCCAGTGACTTTAAAAACAAATTCCAAGCATTTTCAATGCATGGATATCGCATTACTTGACTTCCTACATTCTTCTATGACACAGGGTGAGATAAAGGTGCAGCAGTATACAGTATGCTGTTCTAAAATGTCTTTTGTCGATGATTATTTTTTCATGCTGGTGTGGGGAAGGGCTACCCTAAGAAAAATATTACAACAAAACAAAAGAGTATTATATATTTACAGTGTGATATATAATATTGGAGATATTTAAGAACAGTCAGAAAATTTAAATGCTGTCAAAAACACCCAATGGACAACTTTCTGTTGATCTAAAACCAGTTGTGTGGTCACATTTTGATAATTTTTTTCTAAAAAGATTGGAATTAAGTGTTTTTCAACTTCAGACATTTGTATTTGTTCCAGATAAACACCCATCCCCCCACACCCCCATATCATATATTTTCCCTTTTTACGTTTTTTTTTTACAAAAATGAATTGCACCTTTTAAATGATAAAATAAATAACAAATATTATCCATATACACTGTAGAAAACCCCATAATTTTACATAATTTTTCTGTTATTTTTTTAGAGATTTTCACCTAATTTTAAAAATACGACCAAAAAATGTTAAATTATATTAAAAAAGCTAATTTACAAGAAAAACAGGGAAAACAAGATTGCATGTAATGGGATAAAGTATTCTCTGTCTAGAATTTATACATACAGTACATTTTTATGGCTGTATTGTTTAAAAAACTAATAATTCTGTCGGTTCACTACACTTGCAAACATTGGCTAATTAACAAAAACATAAACACCAAAGGGTGAATGTCTACTTCAAATTTAGTGAAGCACCAAACTAATTCCACAATACTGTGTGGTACTGGGATGCAATGGTATCCCCTTCCCCCTGCAATACAGCAAACCATCCCCCCGCAAACCAAACCAAATCCTAAACTTCAGCTTAGGAAGACTGTATTGTGTTGTTCTCTTTGTCTCACAATGGGCCCCCAGTTTTTTCCTGCTTTGGCTAAAATGGGTGGGGGCCCCATACTATTGTCTGTCCTGGAACCTAAACTACCTTGAACAAATTCTGGTTGTAATATGGGAAGCATTTTGGGAGGCCATGTAGAGTGACTGAAATTACTCATTCTTAAAGATATATAAAACTAATTAGCCAAACAAGAAGAGTGTAGTCCTGTAAAGTATTTCTGTGAGTCCAAGAGTGTTAGAATTAGAAGAATTTGTGTTTGAATGCTTTACTGTAGTTTTGCAAACATTTAGGTCGGGCCTCCAAGTTTCATAAAACAAGAAAGTGCCCTAAATCATGCAGATGTGCAGTTTGTGGTTTGATATGTTATCATGTTGGAAAGACAAAACGTGTCAGATGTACACAGATGTATTATGCTCTTAATTCACTGTTACTATACTTTACAGACATCTCCCGCTGGATGTGCTCCCAGGGGTTTCTGCTTACACTGTTGTAATGGTCTGAAGGACATACATTCTCATGCAAAAAGACACGTTCCAGTTGCCTCCAGCTGGAGACAGGGAGGCTCTGTTTATGAGGGGGTGTATTTGTTCACGGGTCCAAGAGAGACAAAACGGGCCAAGGGCTTGTCGAAGGCACCAGTCGCCCTACATTTGCTTTTGTCTCAATGGTGGCTCTGACCGGGGAAACTCGAGCCTAGGAATTCGATGGCGCGTCTGTTGTGGCTGCTAATGTGTGGAACCGTAGATGAGCGTTTGGAAGGGGTGGGGTCGGATGCCATCTGAAATCACAGTGGTGTGATAGTTGGGCTTTCTATGAAGATGGAGGAGGAGTGGATGTTTGTTAAGATGAGGGGGTAAGTAAGTAATGGTCAACAACCCCCCACCTCTTGTTTTTGCATGCAAATGCAGCCTGGTCATTAGAAGAGTTTGTGAGTTTAGGGAAGTTGCAAGAAGACTTGGTGATAGACTGACTGTCGGCCCCTACCAAGCTAACTGTCCCACCTCCGACACTAAATAAAAACACTAGACTCTCCAGCTCCCTTAGAGATAGATGTGAATCATAGAACTACCAAGATTACAACTGATCAACTCATTACTGTCAATACTGGAAGTATTGAAAATGGACACTGGTGAACTACTTAGAATATTAATTTACTACCGAAACGTGGTCCTCTATGTTTAGGATGTATAAAAAATGCTGAACATTGCAGGTACATTGTTAAAACAAGTAAACTAAAGGAAAACAGATGATCCTGGTCAGACATAAAGTATCCATATCCATACAAAATCCTAATATACATTCCCAGCTTATCAAAACACTCTCTGAAGGCCGTGTAGCAGGTAATCAATTCCATACACCCACACCACCTATTGAGACTTAAGAGAACCCTGACTAAGATCTGAGGGGCTTACAAAACTAATTAACATTCCTCTTGAGAAGAACATCCGAGACCCCTGAAGCCCATCAGCTCCGGACACTTTTAAGAATTCCATACAGTACATGTATAACCACACCATCTTCTTCTTACCATATAATAAAATTTTAAAGAAATTAGACTTCATCCGTAATGGGGTTTATGCTTTTCAATAATAATATAGAGAAAATGACTATGACTATCTAACATGCAGGAAAACGCTAGGGCTTTAAAAATTGATTCTTGATTTTCTTCAGCTTAATATTTTTATGAAGCACTAAAACTTTCCCAGATATCCTGACATTGTTCTGAAATTCTATGAAGACATAAATGTTGAATTGATTTCCACACTATATCCACATACATCTACATTCAAACCTAAAACACATACATGCTTACACACACTGGTAAAACTTGAACTTTTAAAGTTGACTTAAACCTTTCAGCAACAGGTGCAAACTATACAATTACTCCGGGGAAAAAGTCACATTAATTTAAAACATTCAAACATAATCCTACACGGGTACAGATTCATGGCACAAGCTACACATCACACAGACTCTATTGCAATTTCACAAAGTTAAATTAACAACGATAAATCAACAATAAAAAAAACGTAACTTCTGTCATATATTTTAGATGCATCTTACCTGTTAGAGTTATTGTCCCGAGCATTTCAAAAACTTCACGACGACTTCTTAAAAAAAATGCTTAATATTGTTTAAATAAAGCTGTTTAAATGATCTGACAGTGATGCTTCTCTGCTTGTAAAAGTCCTCCGAAACTCTGAGTATCTGAATGGCTTTAAAGCTGCACTAGTCTCGCTTGTCCTCTCCGCATGGAGTCCTCTCTTCTGAGTTTCTGGGTAAGAATGAGCCGAGCGGGAGGGTAACACACATTTCAACAGATACTGACACATGTCCTGTGTGAGACCACCCCACCCTACTGAACCCCCACTACCCCCCCTGCCCCTCCTCAGCTTTTGTCAGCTGTTCACTGCCCCACTCTACTGAATGAATTTCCCTCCTCTTTCCTCCTCCTCTCCGCTCCACTACACACACTCCCTCCACCAACTACACTACAAACTCCAGCATTACAACTCTTTATGTCCCTTTTAAAAGGACAAACTTTTCTATGCATAGTAAAACTGTGCCTATACTGTATGTGAATGGATGTTGGGAGGATTACACTTCCGTTACATGATGTTGTGCAGAGTTCCATCTCGTCTTTTTCTCTCGTCTTCAGACAACAGTTTCCATATGGCTAAGATTGGCTGGGGGTAAAATAAGGACATCTACAATATGTTCTCTTATCTTTCTGCGTCTTCTCCCTCTCGCTTTACTGAGATCTTGTTTTGTCTCTTTCACGTCATGTTTTGCCTATATCCATATGTCTGAGAATAAAAACACACTGCCCTATATCATGTATCCTGGTGAACTTCTAATTTGTAAAACATGCTTTAAACATTCCTTTACCTAGTCCCACACGAATTGTTCTTATAAATAAAATTGTAATTTTCCTTACAAAACAAACCTGCAATGTGAATAATACATTTCCATATGTTGGAACCAAGTGCTTATGTATTATTCAATATATTGTAATACTGTAATAAATAAATAAAAATTGATATATTTTCAAATATATATTAAATGGTTTAATATATTGACAGTTGATAATATATTTTCTTTGCATAATGGTTGATTCCCAGAATATCTTCAACGCTATAGTAATGAGTCTCTCGCTCCAAACTGTGCTAATGGTTCATTCAAAGTGTAAATTGATGCCGCTTCATTGAACTTTTATTGAAGGAGGATGGGCGAAGAATGCCAGCGAAATTCTTCAGAATACAGGGGTCTAATCAGATCTCACACCTTGCTATTGTTCCCATGGAAAGTGCGAATTCCAGGTAAAATCTCCCTCTGAATGGGTGATAACCACTCTAATCCAGTTTGGTCTAGAACCTCCAGACTATGAAGAAAGTAATTTTGTTAAGACTGGTATCTTATCACTGTGGGGCTCTTATGACCCCATTCCGTTCAGATCAACAATTCAGACATTACAATATTATATAAAATATCTAAATACAATGTAAATAACACAACTAAATGAACCCAACTGGAATGTGGCCCAAACACAACATAAAGTGTTTGGGCACAAAGCTAGAGGCAACAAGTAGCACCAAGCTGGTCTTGAAAAGCTAATGAATAGCAGTCCTCAGACTTTATTGTGATCTATAGGAGGCAATGGCAGACAGTGTCATGGGGCCCAGATCACAGGAATCTGACACATGGGAAAGGCTTTTTTGTGCTCAGTGACTCTATAGGAGTGGAATTCAATAAGCACAGACCCCCTCACACTAAAGAAAGTTTTACAATGTGAGACACTCCCATTTTACTGTAATGAACATTCCTCAAAAGAGGATGCTTGTTCTCAGCGTTTCCTGTACTATGTATCATGCAAAACTGAGTCATATTTGAGTAGTTAACATGTTTCGAAACATATTTAACACGACTTACATGACTTCAGATAAGAATTGAGAAAACGTTTTTTTGCTGACATGTAAAAGTGAATAATAGTCATGGTCTATGCTAGCGTGGCAAAACTGACACCCGAAAAGGCATCCATGTTATCTCCAGCATCAGGGAAACGTGAGCAGCAAGCTGGGGTTTGTTTTGGCTGGGAACAAGGAGAGGTGGGCTTCCAGCTGGCCTAGGGGCTTGCAGGGGATGCTGTGACATCATTGCAGACCCCAACCTACACGTACACACATACTTCCACACAAACATTCCCTCATCTGTGCACGCATTCCTTGAGCCAGGAAGATGATGTCGAAATAATGGGAGGAAAGGGAAATGAGAGCTGCAAGCAGATCTGACCAGGATCACACTGTCTTTGAATGTCCAGCATTCTCTCTATTACTCCTGCTGTGTACTTTCACCTGCTTATTCTCCCAGTAATAAAAAAAAATACAATTTCCATTTTTGTATCTCTGGTCTTTATTTCATGCTCTCTCTGTTTTGCTAGCTGTTTCCTGTACTTTCTATGGATAAAGGAAGCTGAGGAATGCTGCGCAGGAACTGTGCTCATTCTTTTGCGTCATAGTTTCCTGTTCTTTTACTAGTTTCCTTCATTGTACGGTCATTCTCTTTCTCTGGGTGTAATTCGGAAAGGACATTCTGACTAAGACTTGATATTATTAAGTATAGTACAGGACGTAACTAATGATCTGTTACAACGCTTCGTTTGAGTAGTAAGGCTTACATCATCATTTACAGCATGGCCTTATTTATATGACACACTGATGTCGGAACATGAGGAATGTTTGAAGTCGGAAATGAGAATAATTACACATACTTTAAAAATGTACAATTAAGTTTGAGATAATAAATTGAGATAATAATTCAACTTTTTAAAATAGTCAGAGTGAAACTAAACCAGCCAGATTTTTGCGAATTCAGACTAAAATACTTGGATAATGCGATTGTACCTTATCTTTGTTTGGCAAGTATTTAAGAAATAATGTAACAAAGTCACAAAATTTTGACTTCAGTGACATGGAACAAATATTAAGTTTACTTAATAAAATTAAAATACTTGAATAAATTAAGTTACTTACGTTTTCATTTATTCATTTGGCAGACGCTTTTATCCAAAGCGACTTAAAAGTAGGAGAGCATATAACATTTTGTCAACATACTTAATGAAGCTGCTTTTAGGAATTTTCATTACTGCATTATTTTATGTTTCTGTTTAGATATATCATTCCATTGCAAGCAATGAAATAGATGAAAATAAATCAAGCATATTTTCACACTTTCCCTGTCCTCCCTTTCAATCGCCATCTCAAATGTCATGTATTCCATGTATGTCACCTCATTTCTGTATGTCTAAAGTAGGCCTATACAGTATACACTCGTAAAACGTTTACGACCCTTACAAAACAAATCTGTGTGTTGCTTTGTGTATAAGTTGACAAAATCGGCATAACAAAACAACACAACTGAATCTGACCTCAAATCAAACTTCAATTACACAGAAATAGGTCGCACAAGCAAACACACACACACACACACACACACACGCACGCACACACTAAACAGGAAAACAGAAAATGTAGGCTACAGTAAAAAGACGCATGCCAGTAAGACTGAATTCTTTAGATAAACAGATAATCACAAACAGCCTGTTAAAACATGTTTGATATGAGCAAATGTTATCAGAGTAAAAACCCAAGCACAACACACACACACTCAGTGGGGGAGGACTGTGTATGAGATAATGGTTGAGCTCACTCTCTGGATTCACTCAAGTCGCTCCCTCCTAAACGCCTTGCAGCCAACTATTGTGTGTGTGAGCTTTATTCTTTTCCAGACTTTTGTATTCTGTCCATATCTGATGCATGTAGCTCACACATCTGCATCTGGAATTTTCTGCTGATGTAAGCTTCAAAACTGATGGCCTTTGGCAATTTTTGCTTCCTGCTAAGTTCTTATTCCAGGTAAAATGTTCTATTACATACTAAAGAAATACAAAATGTTACAAAAAGTTCTTCTCAGCAGTGCCATACAATGTAACATTTTTTCTTAAAATTAAAGTTACATGCTTTTCATGTTATTTTACACCAAACATACATTTGAAGTTTATTTCTGTATTTTTTTGCGAAAATTCTGTCAAATAAAACAGTGAAATTCTGTAACATTACAGTTTTTAACAGTCAGAAGAACCATTTTGGGTTCTTAAAGAACCATTCACTCAAAGGTTCTTATAAAGAAACCTTTCTTTCTTACTTTTTTAGTCTAAAGACTTTTTCTACTTCAAAGAACCATCAGTAAAACAAAAAGCTTCTTCAGATGTAAAAGGTTCTTTATGCAACCATGCAAAAATGTTCTGCTATGGCATCGTGAAGCACCTTTCTAGAGTTCTAGATCAATGCATACAACATATTTTCTGTTCATCACCATGGATGCCTTTATTCTGTTTGATTTGACATAAATTACTCCATCTGAGCATAACAAATGGATGCATTAGAACTCCACCGCTCCTCTGAGGTCACCAGGCATAATCTACACATGCGATGAAGTTCGCTTATTAAAACCATGCACCGGTCTCCTTAAGGGTTGACTAGGTCATGGCTTGCTAAATATTATTGGGGGAAACATCTAGGTGGTCTCTCCGAGTTTAAAGAACAAAAAGAAACAAATATAAATAAACACGGTATGCAGTATTGCAACCGGAGAGACATAGAGAAGGATCAGAGAATTGTGTTAGTGTCCATTCAGCGTAGCCTCTATGTAGGTGTTCTGCACTCCAGGTTAGTTGAGGATTATGTGAAGGTTTAGCTGGGGAATGACGGCATGCAGATAAAGAGATACAAATCAAGTCTTAAGCCTTAAACACACACAGATCCTTAACACATGGTGGCAGTGTCAATCCCTGCTGTTTTACACACACACAGAGATAGAGAGAGAGACACACACACAGACGTGATAATAAAGATATGGAGAGCACTGACATACATGAGTGCAAGATATTACACATACCCTCTGCTGGTGGGTTATCTTCTGTGTGACCATTATATTCTGACTGATCTTCTGTCTTTCCATTAAGACTGGAGATAGAGATCTGTCCGTTCTTTTGAAGAGGCTAAAAAGAAGAAAAAAAAGAGAGTTATTTTCTACAAACAGCTGACCTTTGCTGCGTTGATTTTTTTGGCCACAGTTGTATTGCAATACATCTGTGCAACATCCTGAACGACGGCAAACTTGTGCCAGACATCTGCATTCCAATGACATTTACATTTAATAACTCCTATTTTCATACTATTTCATAATCCGCAATCGCAAATCCTTGAGGTATTTCTGTAAGTTACACATCTGCAGCCATGGTCCAAAATTAACACAGGACAAAGCTGGACGGTAATGTTATAACAGGGTTCAAATTAAAATCTAACAACAACAATCTGAAATGAAAACAACAATACACAGATAATATTAAACAGGCCTTCTAAAAAAAATGTTTACACAATTGCTTTTGCCACAAAAAAGTAAACAGACGTAAACACATGTGCACTTCGAACGCTGGTGTCTGAATCCTGTAAAAGTGTGCAAAGCCAAACATGTTTAAAATCGGTCAATTGCTTAAACAGTTTGACATCTCCCTCACTAAAATAACTCTTAACCAGTTGAAGGACTCTGGCTATAGTCTGGGTGGCACTCATTGTGTACTCAAGCACACAGACACAAACATAAACACTGAGCCTCCCTAAAGACTCCCTTAATTAAACTAATGGACAAAGCTGGCCTCCACAAGGGAGAAACCTTTCTGACCATATTCTGTACACCATCCAAAGGGTTTGGCACTTACAGTATGTCCTTAAGCGAAGCATTATTTGAGATTCATGGTTTGGATGTTCACGTAATGAATCAAACTTAGCCTTCACGTGCAGAAAACAGACAGGGTGAGAGAGGCTAGGAAAGAATCAAAGAGAGATGACCAGTCAGACTGTCTAAGGAATTTGTGAATTTGGACGGTCTATCTAACCACGCACCCGTGATTCCCTCAGGTACATTAAATATTTCAGTGATGGTTGAGTGTCCTAAATCTTGACTGTGGGCTGTCTATCGCATTTTGGAGCCAGTCAGGGTTGTTGGACGGAATGAATCTAAATAGCACACTTTTACTGTACCGTCCTGTAAGGTTATATGGTTAACTGCATTAACCATGTGTTTATTGATCTATGCAGATATGATTGGAGTATTTTCTTCAGTTCCCTAACCTAATGGCACTTGAAGCCAGGGCAATATATATATGACATTTTGAGAGAACAGGAAAACAATTTGTAGGTTGCAATATCTTGAAGATTTGATCATGAAACAGGTCAATTCATTTCTAGATAAACAAGACAACAATAACCTTACATGTATAGCTTAATTGGAAGGCATTACATTAGAAGCACAAAAGTCATGGGTTTAAGATCACATGTAATTATACAAAATGTATACCTTTGGAAAAAAGTGTCAGCCAATTGCACGTACTCAATGTAAATGTAGGAATCCCAAAAGACTCTCTGTTGTGGGACTGTGGAAAAGTATGTTTGCTATGCAATTGCATTAGGAAAGTTGATTTATTTTTAGTGGTAGAAATAAACACAAGCCTTTTTCAGATTTGACAGAGTTCCAGCAGGTGCCCTTTTAACCCTTCCTGGCCTCTAACCCCCGGGACTATCTCATGACAGTCATTCCCCACATTCCAAGGCCACTTCACAGAATTCCAGCCTGATGGCGGCAACCCCACCCAAATTCCCCCATCGACCCTCAATTTCATCCCATCACTCATTCGACCTCACGTCAATAGCCATTTTTAAACATCCAGAAATGTCCTTGCTTTAAATATAGTGCTACAGAAATGATTGACATGGTGTGCATTCTGTACATGAAACATGAATGCTTTTTTCTGCCTAACCACAACCCAACCCCCCCCGCCCAACATTTTAATGACACACATTTGTTGCCATATTTAGCAACAATGTCTTAATGATTGAAAACTGATCTACGTAATACATTAACTAAATAACAGATTGTTAAATCTGGAGACATTCAAATGTTATTAAATAAAGGTTTGATTCTCTAAATGTAAAACTCACTTTTCTAAAAAAGTCTCAAAGAGAACTGAGCCTTAAAAATGAATTTCATTGGTGTAACTGAACATATTCAGTTGATTTCACCATAATAGATGAGATAAGATCTCCTAACCAATCGGGCTGTTGCTCTTCTTGCGAAACGCTCAAAGATCAATCTTGCTGACACACTTGACACCCCCCGCGATCCTAAATCACATAGAACCGTTAACAACTGTCTAGCCCCACAGAAACTGACACAATGTGTGTGTTTAACTGTGACAGTTGTTTAACTGAAATAACTTAAGGTAAACACTATCTGCCTTTATGATACCACACTTGTTGTGCTGGAGGTGTGACATCAGGTGCGGGTGTGTGTATTCTGTCACTAATGTGATTTGTGACTCGCCTTGTGGGCCAACATTTGGACATATTTATTTTGTACAACAAACAATGTTTGTTTTTGCCCATTGTCTTTCCTAAAGTTTACTAAACTTCCATTATCTTCACAATACGCTCATGCTTTTTCATGATTCCATATGTTTGGCTGCACTGTATTGGACACAGCTGTCAGATTCCTGTTTTCCCCCTCCTCTCCTTTTCTGTGTCTCTCTGTTGTTCGCTTTTGCAGATCACAGGTTCAGGGGCGGCTGTCTAGCCCACAAATCACTCCGCAGAGGGATTGCAAATCTCTTCTCTGGTGGAGAGAAGGGACAGAATGAGACAGAAAAGGAGAGTATTTGTGCCCTCTTAAATTTCTATACAGTCAAATACTCCAGATGGCCTTCATGTCATCTGTCTATTCTGAATGTTCTCAAAACGTTCTTAAACTGTTTAAAATAAAGTTTATGCTTTCACTTTCATTTTAAATTGAGACATTAAAAAAACATTTGAACAATTTAAGTAATTCATCTTAAGGTCTAATGTTCTCTAAATTGCTGTTGAGTCTGAAGTCACCCTGGGATATGAAGGTTCTGTAAATTTCTCCAAGCATCTAACTATACACACAGTATGAAGAATGACCTTCAGCAGGGTGTGAACTGTAGACATCACTATACATCAAATGCTGATACAACTATCTCATAAAACCGAAAGCCTAGAATAGCATGTCTGTCAGCAACATGTATTCATAACCCATGTTTTAGCCATATTACATTACTTGAAATTTTGAATACACATATATCAAACCTGTTAGACCAAACATTTTCATATACAGTATGTCTAAGAACCAGATGGCACATTACACATTATGTACTGCAGAAGAGCTGCTAAATTTTCTTGCTTTAGGAAAGATATTTTTTTTGTTAAACTTTGGTATTAGACCATTTTTGTGCATATTTTGTGATTATTACAGTTGCTGCCTACTGACCTGAAACCTTTGTAATGAAAATAAATATATGAGAATTTTTTTCTAGAGTTTTAAACCCCATTCATGCATTCAAAATCTCATATAGATCCACAGTACGCCTGATACAGGGCTGTAAAAATCCCCTTGGGTGTCATGATTTATCTCAGCCTGTTAACCTTTGCCCTTTGACCCCTCGCTGATGAGAAATGAATTGCAGAATAAATACAGGAAAGAAGGCAAATGGGCACCTCTTTATCATTTATTTTAAAATAAAAAACATTTGCAGAACTGAATTTAAAGGTTCACCCAAAAATGAAAATTCTGTCATGAATTAGTCACTCTCTAGTTGATCCAAACCTGTATAAATATAAAGATATTTGGAGGAATGTTAGCAACTGACATTTCTGGGGCATCATTGACTACCATAGTAGAAAAAAATAAAATGGTAGCCAAAGGTGCCCCAAAACTTTTTGCTTTCCTAAATTCCTCAAAAGATCTTCTTTTGAATTAAACAGAACACAAAAAATACAATAATTTTTCTACTATGGTAGTCAATGATGCCCTAGAAATGTCAGTTGCTAGCATTCTTCCAAACATCTTTCTTGTGTTCAACAGAATAAAGCAATTTATACAGGCTTGGAACAATTTGAGGTTAAGTAAAGGAAGACAGACTTTTTATTTTGGATGGACTATCCATTTAAGAAGCATACACAAAAAAACATCAAATCTGAAAATCTTCTTTGTTTGACTTAGGGGTATATCAGTTGTGAAACTGTGAAAAAGGCACTTCACATGCAGCATCAGTAAGTGCATTTCTAGCTGTATTTAGGGGGTGCTATTTCAATAGACCACACAGATGGATGCATCTTAACCTAAACGTGTTGATGCATTACTCAGCGATTGCCTGTATTAAACAAATGGCAGCCCTTTGGAAGCACTGTATGCCAGAAAAGCGGTTTTAATCTGATTCTGGCAACCCTAAGAATGCAGTGAGGAGAGCAGCAGAAGATGAGGTCATTATATAAAGCCTTCCAAGATGAGAGGTCAGAGAGCCAGACTGAGATCACTGTGATTGTAAAGCTGCAGATGGATAAGGAATATAGAAGTAAAGCCATGTAACGTCAGCATAAAAGCGATAGCGGAGATTGTGCGAAGTGTTTATCAAGTTAAGTGAGCTGTAGACAGACAATAACAGCGTTCTGAGGACCGAACCCTGTGGGCCTCTGGTGTACTCAGTGTGGAAATGAAACATGATAGAATCTGTTATCAAAGGAGGCTACAAGAAAGTAAGATTTTAGATCCAACATAAGCAGATGGTAAACTAAAGTTAAATGCATTGGACAGGTCGATTCGAACTGAGGAACTGAGTGCCCTGGCAGCCGTAAGCAATTCAAACACAGCAAGAAACGCAGTTTCAGTTGAATGAACAGTTTTGAAGTCTGATTATTGAGGGTCACCTAAAAGACTTTTTAGGTGACAAGTATTGACATTTGGTAAACATGTTTGACATAAAAGAGAGACAGAAGAAATGTCAGACGATTTTTAACCCCTGGTGCTCCTTGTTTAGGGTCACTTGGTGACTTTTGTGGCGCTGGTTATTGTGAATACACCCCCCAAAAATAAAGATGTGATTCAAAAAGGCGAAATGGTGCTAAAACACGTAAAAAAAGATGGCCAAAATTGAATAGAAAAGAGGAAAAGTATTTTGTCTGATAGAGTTTTTCTTTAATGGAATAGTACGAATCTTGGTGACTTTTTTAGCACTTGTTATGTAAACACAAAAATCAATACAGGATGTGATTCAAAAAGGCAAAATGCTAATAAAAAGTCACAGTTTTACTTCTGACCACAATATAAAATGAATGGGAAAAGGAACAAATGGGAATATTTCATATTATTAAAAAAAATCTGATTAATCGCTCATTTTTTCTGTGATTAATCGCGATTAATCGCACATAACATAAATGTTTTTAAAATATACTTTTAAATTCTAATAATTTCACATTTAATCTCCAAGATTAATGTAGAAACAACAGATTTCTTTAACAGCATCATTTTATGAATGAAAGCCAACATTCTGATATTAGTACTTCAACTGATGTCTCCATTAACTTGATTATTTATTTATTTAGTTTAGCATTATAGCCATTCAACAGTATAATTGAAAGCTATCATGTCTAACAGGTTGGAAATATACAGAAATTGAATGAAGTTCTCACACTTTACAGCCTTTAATGCCAAATTCTAAATGAAATACAGAAGAATTCTCATTAAAGCTACAAAACACACTGAATTCTTTTCTTTTGTTCTTTGATTAACATTAGTGACTGAGTCACAGCAGCAGGTTTAAGAATGCGGCCCCTTTATGAGCTCTCTCTACGCAGATCTGACGCCTCTCTCATTTCACAACTCTTTGCATTCATTTAAGATTTTATTTAATACGTTAAAGTCTGTGCTTACGAAAATGCTAGAAAAAAACGGGCTTTCTGGCATAATCTCTCATGCCGGAACGATCGTCAGTTTGCCTCGCCACACACTTGGAGTGGATTCGCGTCGGACCAGTTATTATTATAAATAGCATAAATACAAGTAAATAAGTGCATATGCATTTCCACTGTGACATGGCGGCTGCAGCACCACGGCTGTGATAACTGAAGCTACGCCTTCTTCTTGCGTGTACATTTGGGCGGCGTCATGCAAACATTACCACATACTGACGTAGATATGTGGGGGCGTTTGATCGAGGTGTTTTAGGCAGATCTGGATCAGTCTTCTCTTTTAGTTAGAGTAACTCATTTTGTGCAAAACTTTGAGTTTTGTGACTTTGGACGTCTTATACATGCACAAACGGTTATATAACACACTAAATCAAAAGCAAAACATGAAATTGCATTCAATCACCCCTTTAATACTGGTACGCTGTCTGACAGATTCTGACAGAGATTCACTGACGCAACCTTTAGCCCTTGACTGTATACACCAGACTGGACCGCTGTCGCATTGCATTTTGCCGCGTCCCACAGCTAGAAGCTGTCTATCTACACTGAACACGTTTCAAATCACACTTAAGTGGTTTAAAAACCTTTACATGAATAATAGCATGATTATATAATGTAACGCTAGACAAAGGATGACAAAACAAACGGATGCTGCGTTGATTGCGTTAAATATTTTTAACGCGTTAATCTGAAATAAATTAATCAAATGCGTTAACATGTTAACGTTGACAGCCTTAATTATAATCATATTATATTCAATTAAAATATATCATAATTTTTGCATAAATATTACACAAAACCATACAGTTCCCTAAAAATTTGAAATATAAAAAAATATTATTCAACAAAAATGTATTACATTGATTTGACAGAAAAAAGTCAATTTTGATAAAATTCCACAAAAAATCATAATGTTATTTTTTTTGTCAAAAGTGACCAAAGACTATACATGAGGGTGGAATTAAAGTAAAAAAAAAGGCTCTGTGTATTGGGAAAACAGACCATATGATTTGCTCTGTTAATAACTATGAATCCTAATGCGCTCATTGTTTGTTTTGGTAATACTGTAATCTAGAGAAACTTGAAGTTGGCTTTTAAGATCTAATGTTGGAAATATTCACTGTTCACGTTCCAAACATAAACCTCCTTAAAGGAACACACTGTGGTTCGGCTTCATGTCTCAGACATTAACAAGTTAATTTATTTTATCACAGTGAAATAAACAGACCAAGTACTATGCAAAATCGTTGTTGTGACATTGGTTATATTGGTTTCATGCTTTCAATAGGAGATTTCTCACTGCACAAGATTGTGGTTGCCAAGATTGTGGTTGGCACCAACCATATTTATCAGCCCTAATCCATATTTAATTTAGTCTGGATCATATTTTCATTTATACCTTGCACAGATTTGTTGACGGATTTCAGGGATGTCCATATTGGCTAGGCTCTGACTACTCTAGCCACTCCTAAAAGTCAGTCAGCTGTTCTTGTGTTTTCCTATCATGTCACTCACAACAGACAATGTGACAGAATGTATACAGTAAGACACATACTAAAAAAACGAAAAGAAATATGAATAGATTTTCTAACAATACAAAATAGACTGTTCATACAGATTGTCTCAGGTGAATTCATGTATTGCATTCTATTTATAAAATGGCATTTCTCTAAGTGTTGTTTTTGGGAAGCTAAATATAATTCTGTATAGCCTTACACATGAAACAGTGCTGATTCCAAGATCAAAGGCCTTATTGTTTGGAGTATGTTACCGACCTCCGATCCATAACAATTTTTACGATCTGTTTGAGAATGTGATGATTAATATAGATGGTTCAATGATTAAGGAAAATATAATTATGGGGGATTTTAACACAGATGTCAGTAAAACATCTGATAAATTTCTCAATGCTTTGAGGCTAATTTGTAAGCAATTTAATTTAACGCAGATTATTAACCAACCCACTAGAGTCTGGGATAAAGTGGAGAGTACTATTGACCTGATTTTAGTTTCTGATAAAAATAATATCGCTCGCGATGGTGTGTTGGAATATGGGATTAGTGATAATAATATAATTTACTGTACACGCAAGAAATATAAACCCAAGTTTATTGATCACAAAACTGTTAGAGTAAGGTTGCTAAAGCACTATATAATAGATGATTTTAAGGTACTGCTCAATACAATCAATTGGGGTTATATTCAAGGGTTACGTGGAGTAGAAGAGGCTTGGGAACAATTCAAATCTGAATTTTTAAAGGTAGTTGATAGTGTTGCTCCTTTTAGGCAGATGAGAATTAAACAAAGGTCATGCCCATGGATGAATCAGCCAATAAAAGATACGATTCTAAGGAGAAATAGGGCTTTTAGTAAATATAGGAGGTCAAAGGATGATGCAGATTATGAAGATTTTAAAACCTTTAGGAATTTGGTTCAAAGAGATAAAAACAGCCAAGAGAAATCACATTAAAGATCAGTTAAATGGTAAGGGTGGGAATTCCAAGGAGTTGTGGAAGGCCCTAAAGTAAGTGGTACCTATTGGGGAACCCGAAGCGGTAACTAGGAAAATTGGATTAATGGTTGATGGGGTGTTAAACTTTGACAAGTATCAAGTAGCGAACATATTGAATATGATATGATATGAAAGTAGCCAAAATTACCCTGTTACACCAAAAAGGTAGTATATATGATCCTGCTAATTATAGACCAATCTCTATTCTTAGTGTGGTGTCAAAAATCCTAGAAAAGGTGGTACACGATCAAATTTGGAATCATTTAGAGCAATCAAGGTTAACATAGGAATATCAATCTGGTTTTAGAAAAACTTACTCAACTGAATCATTTTTATTATATTTGACTGATTTTATAAGGAAGGAAATTAATAAAGGGAATATGTGTGGTATGGTCTTATTGGACTTACAAAAAGCATTTGATACGGTAAACCATGCGATACTACTGAATAAATTAGATGCCTTGGGCTTCTCACGTTCTGCAGTGTTATGGCTTGCATCTTACCTAGGTGGGAGAGTGCAGATGGTCGAGGTCGGAGGGACATTATCAGATAGCATGTGTGTACAAACTGGGGTCCCTCAGGGCAGTATACTTGGTCTTCTTCTATTTTTACTATATATAAATGACATTCAAGCAGCATGTGAAGGCAGGCTGTTTTTATATGCTGACGATGCGGCTATTTTAATCGCAGACAAAGGGACATATAGTATTCAAAAGAAACTGGGGGACGAGCTCATCAATGTGAAGGAATGGCTGGCCAGTAATAAGCTTCTTTTACATCTAGGCAAGTCAGAGGTAATACTCTTTGGGTCTGATTACAACTTAAGTAATGCAGAAGAGCTGGTTATTAAGATTGATGATTTTGTGTTAGCTAATAAACCTTCAGTAAAGTACCTGGGGTGTATTTTTTGGGACAAAAATGTAAATGGACAAAGTATGGCATGGAGTGTCTTAGGCAAAGCCAATGCTAGATTAGCATTTATCTCCAGGTACTCCAGCTTTCTAGATAGCGAAAGTTTGAGGGCCCTCGTGGTAAGCCTTGTTCAATGTCATATTGAGTATGCTGGTAGTTCATGGATGGTAGATTTAACCTGCACGTGGATAATAAAGATGCAAAAGGCCCAAAATCGAATGGTAAGATTAGTTTTGGGTTTACCCAGCTTTAGTCATGTTGAAAATAGCCACTTTCAGCAGCTCGGTTGGTTATCCATTGAAAGTAAAGTCAAACTTTTTAAAGTAAAGATGGTCCACAAAATAATTAACAATAAAGATCCAGGTTATTTTAAATCTTATTTCTCACGGGTTAACTTAAGCTATTCTTATAGCACTAGACAGAGCATTATGGATCTGGATTAATGTAGGTTCAAAAACTTGTACGGTAAAAGAGCATTTCAGTATGCAGGTGCTCTTGAATGGAATAAACTTCCTTTGAACATTAAATGTATTAAGGACTATAATGGTTTTAGTATAGCGGTAAAAAACTCTATTTAGAGGGGTCATTTTAAATTTAGGTTCTTACTGTTTGTATGTATATTTTCTTTGTTATCAAATTTTTTTACTTTCTTTTTCTATGCACGCTAAATACATCTGTCGTCACCAAATTAAGATTATCAAGGACCACAATAGAAATAAATTGTGTAACTTTCTTGTGTTATCCTTGACAAGAGTATGATATGGATGTATTGTTACTTTATGTCTAATAAAATCAAATCAAACCTGTTTTTGATGTACACACATTCAACTCAATAAATCTGAAAATGAATTTTGAAACAGTACACTCCCCATCCAGTATTGAGAAAGACAAACGTGTTTGTGTAGTACACAAACGCACACTTGGCTAACACAAACTCTGTATTGGACCTTCAAAGACCACAAACTGCATGCATCATCTCCTGCTACACAAACACAGATGTGAAACGATCAGTCTTTGGCAACACACACAAAACCTCAGTCTCGTGTGCACACACTGATTTCACAAACAGTCCACACCACAGTATTATTACGGTAGTAAACTCTCTGAGTGTTTTAATAGGTGAGTGCTTACAACTTGATCCTGACAAACAGACGTTTGAAATGTACTGCACACTTGCAAGATGAATCATCTCAAATGTTCATACACTTGATTTGATTTAATGAAACTTCTTTAAATCAAATCAGTTTTTGAGGTCCACAAATCATTTGTCTTTTTAAGCTCTGAGTCAGAACTCCACCCTTCGCTCGTTTCTCATTCAATGAAGGAGAAAATCTGTGGTTTCAAAGGCAGACAAACACAACGTTTTATTGCCTGAACTTATTAGACTGGGGCAAATTTATGCTGAAACGTTAACAAAAACACATTGTGCTGTGCATTTCTTCACATCGACTTGATAAAACATTTCTCCGAGGCTGCCGGGGATTAAGTTGCTCAACTTGCTAAAACTTCCTTCAAGTTGGCTTCAGGTCTGTTTGTTTTATGGAAGCATATGCTGTGAATTCTTTACCCTCTCACTTAGAAAAAAGATTTTTGGCACTGAACAGGAGCAAGATACAAAAAAACTTTTGTTTGTAATTCCAGGAATTTATACATATGCTGTTTAAATAAACTTCTGTCTTTGTGTATAAGAAAAGTTACAAACTGTGAGCCAGCCACCCCAGTGCATGACTCCCTGGTTTTCCTGACCCAATATTTGTCTCCCGCCAATACTAGGAATCTTCCGTTCCTCCTGCTGCCCAAACAGCTGTCACTAAGGCCACCCTCATGAGCAAACATCAATGTGATAGGACAGGACCTCCCTGTGTCTCCAACAGATCAGCCAGACCGTCCCAGATAGCCCCCCCCAACCCCACAGATAATCTGAAACAATAAACCTCTTTTCCTCCCTCTACCCAAGGGTCCTCCTTCGTCTGTGGTTCCGATCATAAGAAAGAAAAGGTTTGGATGTGACTCTCCTGTTACTTTAAAGAAACAATGTGTTTATCAAGCTAAGTGAGCTGCAGACAGACAATAACAGCGTTCTGAGGAGCGAACCTTGTGGGACTCTGGTGTGCACAGCGTGGAAATGAAACGTGATAGAATCTGCTATCAAAGGAGGTTACAAGGAAGAAAGCTTTAAGATCCAACATCACCAGATGGTTAACTGATGTTAAATGCATCAGACAGGTGAATTAGAACTGAGGAATTGAGTGTTCTGGCAGCCGTAAGCAATTCTAACACGGCAAGAACAGCAGTTTCAGTTGAATGGACAGGTTTGAAGTTTGATTATTGAGGGTGAAATATATAAAAGACTTTTTAGGTGACAAGTATTGACATTTGGTTAACATGTTTGACATAAAAGAGAGACAGAAGAAATGTCAGATGATTTTGAACCCCCTGGTGCTCCTTGTTTAGGGTCACTTGGTGACTTTTGGGGCGCTGGCTATGTGAACTCACCCCCCCAAAAACAAAATGTGATTCAAAAATGCGAAATGGTCCTAAAACAGTCACACTTGTGGTCCTCGGTCAAAAAAGTTGAATAGAAAACAAAAAACCTCTTTTCCTCCCTTCACCCTAAGGGTCCTCCTTCGTCTGTGGTTCAGATCATAAGAAAGAAAAAGTTTGGATGTGACTCTCCTGTCACTTTAAAGAAACAACAATAGGGAGTTGAAAATGAGGATCTTGGGAAACTGAATCTGTTTTATGACTATAGTTTATAGCCATATCGTTTTTTGAGTGACAACACAAAATATATACACAGAATTTAAAACCATCAAATGCTATCTACTCACAAATATATGAAGAGTTTGGTTCCAAAATGAGATAAATCCAGTTTTATTGTGTTAGTTAGCTGTATTATTTGTTTTTAGTTAGTTATTATGGCTTAAATCAAAACAAACCAACTGCAGTTTGATTGATATTAATTGGAATGCACAATAAAAAAAACTTTTTTTTAAAAACGAGTTGTCTCATTTTGGAACCAAACTCTTCATATATTTGTGTACATGTTGCATTTGTCTAGGTTATTTCTCCATTGGACATTTTTTTAACTTGAGAAACCTCTTCCAGTGAGAGGATGACAGGCTCGTGATTTTATTATCTTAGATACACAAGATACAGAATTGTCTCTGACAAAGGAATGTTTGAAGCTCTGTGCTGCCTGATTTCATTTTATACCTTAATGATGTTACTGTGCTAGAAACATGTGACTGACTTTGGTGCAAAAATGCACATTCACAAACTCATTCAAAAATTCTTAAGGGACAGTTCACCCAAAAATGAAAATTCTGTCTTCATTTACTCACTCACAAGTTGTTCCAAATCTGTATAAATGTCTTTGTTCTAGTGAACACAGAGAAAAATATTTGGAGAATGCTTGTAAACAAACAGTTCCTGGCCACCATTGAGCATTGACTAGAAAAAACGTCTTTGTTCTGTTGAACACAAAAGAAGATATTTTGAAGAATGTAAGAAAAGCAAACTGTTCTTTTGACTAGCATTGTCATTTTTCCTACTATTATAGTCAATGGTGGCCAAGAACTGTTTAGTTACAAGCATTCTTCCAAATATCTTTCTCTGTGTTTATTAGACCAAAGTAATTTATACAGATTTGGAACAACTCGAGGGTGAGTAATTGATGATGAGTAATTTGCTTTTAAAAAAAGATGCCAATTTCAAAAACTTAGGACTCAGGAAATGTTCATGACAGTCCTGACCCAACTATGGGTCAAAAACAACTCAGCATTTTTTTAAATATTGTAATCTTTATGTAAAACTGTACTGTAATCTGTGGCTCCATATTTTCTAGATATCAAACCCCTGTTGGTGAGAATTACTGGGCGATGATTTAATCAATTCTTATCACATAATAAACTTGAAAACTGTCATCTGATGTGCGATCTGTGTTAACTACTCAGCATTACAGGATTCTCTACATACAGCAACTCCTGATAGCTGTGAGGCCAGCCAGAATGATATATGACCTTTCAATCAATAAATGACTGTGCTGAGATTTTACAACTCTGCTTGGATGCTTACAAATCTGATATGTGCTTTCTGCCCCCCCCACAATTTTATCATAAATACATGATCGCAGCAGTTTGTTAAAAGACAAGAGTCATGTTTTGTCTTTCAAGGTTGATTAGGGGTATCCTTGAGAGAGAGAGAGCGAGAGAGAGGGAGAGAGCATCTTGTTATTTTTGGCACAGCACAGAGCTGATGCCAGTCTGCACTGCAGTGTAGGGGAAACAGCGCATGTGCCTGATACAGGAAGTGCTAAACTCCTCCCCCTGCTTCCTACTGTTTTTAGATGTCCAGCAAAAACAAACTAAAACAAAACAAACAAACAAAACCCAGGACAAACTACAATGTGAACTATGCCATGATAAGTCTTATGTAATGCAATATTTTGTAGTAACCACCAATGGCTCAATGTAGGTTATGTTGTTATTTAACTTATATATGGCACCATTAGCAGATGTAGTTAATCAAATTACTTTCTCATTATCACTTGCACCATGCACACAAATGTTTAAGCATTCTGCTGTAAGGCATAAATTATGTGTTTGTGGATGTCAAATTCAAAAAGTTTCTTATGCCACCATCTATCCTCCCTGCGACCAGTTCTTTAAACGTTTTATTAATTTAAATAAATGATGTTTCTAACTTTATTTTTTTCTTTTATGTATCGCCTCAATATGTACAGTATGCATGTAAATGTTTATATACAGTACTCATACAGTGTATACGTCTTGTGTAAAAACAATGTTTTAAAGATTCATAAATGCAAGTTTTCTTACCAGAAAGACAGATTTTTTTCTCAAAGACTCCGCTACACAAAATACATCTTTTCTCAACAAGAAATGGTTGTTTAAGTGATTGACCAAAAAACATTATGTGGCAATTACTATCCAATAGTAATGCTTCTTCATGACTTTAATAGAGGTTAGAACCCACTTCCAATATTGATTTTATTCATCCAGCACAGTCTTTAATCAAACATACTGTATTAACCAAATACTCTAACAATAATAATAAATCAACAGTAGGCATGTGCCCGGTTAACCGCGGTTACCACCAAATCCTGCTGAAACCGAGCTGGCTGCGACAATGCAAGGTATCAATTATTTTATTGATGCGTAGCTTGTCCGTGAAGCACGGCGCTGGGATCAGTAGGAATGCTGCTCGATCTAAAAGAGTTTGAGTCACTTATAACGTGAATTTGAAAAAGCAACACCCGTCAAACATGATCATTATAAATATACTTTATTATCATACAAATACCTGAGGAGGCTTGAGGATCGGTGATAAAAACATGTCCTTAGGCATTTCCTACTACTACGTGTGTTATGGTTTTCTTCTGCAGTGCGTATTCGGAGTTTCTGCACGAGAGCGCACTCTGGCTTTCGGATGCAGCAGCATTTTACCGTACTTCACTCACAAGTTGTGCATAAATCACGTGAGATATATATTCGGTTAACTGGTCTAATCAACAGTTGAAGTTGATTTTTATAGAAGCAAACAGCTGCTACAAACATCATAATTCTTTTACAAACATACAGCAGATATTTTTCTGTTTGATCTGGATTTTAAGGGCATGACAGATGAATTTTCAATTTAGGACACATTGAAGGGCTCCTAAGATAAAGCACACGGCTTCATCATGACACTATAGTGAATGAAGGCTACACTTTAATTATAACATCTCATTGAACTGCAGCGCCTTTAAGAACACAGAAGGTCAAATACATTTAAAAAAGTTAAATACATTCACAATTAGTATCATGTTACATTTAATGACTATGAAAGACTTCCATTTAGAAGAAATTGACTTTCTGCAGCTTTTTGTAAGTTCTTATACAAAGATAGAACTGCCCATGGATGGATCATAAAATCAAGTGAATCTTGGATTCATTTCTAAAATAAAAAGAGAGATTAGCACACCATTACCAATCAACTCATTTATGAGTTTTACTCATTTATGAGAATTACTCATTTATCACACATCATTACCATACAATTCATTGATGGGTTTTGATTAACTTTGTTGACATCAGCATTATTACAGTTTGGGAATTTACGTATTCGCAAC
Source organism: Triplophysa rosa (assembly GCF_024868665.1). Taxonomy (NCBI): domain Eukaryota; kingdom Metazoa; phylum Chordata; class Actinopteri; order Cypriniformes; family Nemacheilidae; genus Triplophysa; species Triplophysa rosa. The sequence continues at coordinate 11,210,480 of NC_079904.1, read as the reverse complement.
ACGCCTTTGATCTTTACTGCATATTTCATAGCACAAGACATAAAAATCAAGTGGCTCTATGAATTTTCTCATGCATGAATAGAGAACAAGAGTGCATCCAACCCTTTGCTGGAAACAACACATATATGACATCAGCTAAAACCAATCAGTGTTACTAATCAATAAGAAGCATGCAAACAATCTGGGAGCAGCTGGCCACCATAATCTCCCGAACCAATCCAATTTTCACATAAAAGAGCGTCATTATATTGTGATTTTTACGGTTGCCGCCCTACAGCATCTTCCTTTTTTATTTAATGTAATTACACCCAATATTCACCACCAGTAATTTATGCCAATTGCTTTTTTGCCAAAATATATTCAAAAGCATTGAATCACCTGTGGTTGAGTCAAATCCAAAATACTCCCAGAATCCATCCTTTAAAGTTTGTGGCCCAAGTTTATTTTCAAATAAGGCTTGTGAGTCAATAGTCCCCACTAGATATGTAATGAGCTGTGAAACAAGCACATCCAGGAGCCTTTAGTTGCTGTTCATGAGAACAATAGGGTTCTTCAGCTGTGAGGTGCAGAAAGAAGTAATGGTTGACGAGGATTGTCTATTTCTGGCAGGCAGTAATGAAATGTTATTGACGTTGGCTCCTGATGGAAGCACTTAGTCTCAGCTTCTCACAAGGAGAGAGCTTTACATTTACCAACTGTCCAACTGCTGCAATGACTTGTTCACTTCACAAAAAAAAAGTTGTTAAAGATGATTTTCAGTGGATGTGCTGTGTGTTATGCACTGTCCTTTTGTTCTATTTTGTTTCTCTATCGGTTTTCTATTTTGGAATATTTTATGTAACCCCTGGCACATTTTATGAAGCCAACTTAATTTCTAAACAAGGGGACACAGAGAGAAAAGAGAGGAGAAAAAACAAAAAGGGTACCCTTTGATTTTGACCCACACTTTAAAAAAGATGCTTCATGCTATAGAAAAACTAATTTTGCCTGAATGGTTCCAATGGTTCCATAAATGTTCCAATGGAACCTTAAACATCTGAAGAACCTTTCTGTGTCCCAAAAGGTTCTTTGTAGTGGAGAAAAGTTATTTAGAAAATAAAAATGAAGAAAGAAGTGTTTTTATAAGAACCTTGAAGTGAATGGTTCTTTGGGGAACCAAAATGGTTCTTCTATGGCATCGCTGTGAACTTTAATTTGGTGATCCTACCCTCACTTCTAGAATCAGCCATCACGTGCTCTTGCAAATTCAATTCCCTGTTTACATTTCCACCCCATGTAACACATGATCTGGAGAATGATTGTTTGATGTTTTGTGGGCTATGCATTTTTAAACAGGAAGATAGCATCATGCCACCCCTAATTTTCTTTGCTGGACAGGAAGTCCTGCTATGAAACAGGATGGTCCCTGAATGATTATCGGTATGGCCCGATACCAAACTCATGTACTCGTACTCGTAATGACACACCGATACCAAAGACCGATACCTCACGTGACATACATAGAGCCCTATGATTTCCGCAATGCGGAAAACGCGGACGGAATCTAGGAATCCAGGCATTTCCTAACAAGAAATTAGCGCTGAACAGCTAACGTAACAGTTAACGACATATTCAAATACTGTTTAAATGTGTATTCTGCTTGTTTTGCGTTACCGTGTGTGGTGCGGTTGCGTGTACTGAACGCATTGTGCTTGTGGAGCTTTCAGCACCAGCGTTTCACTGCACGAGGACACGAACACATAAACAAACACCATTTGCGGCGATCCGTCAAAATAAAAGTCCGGTTAACTTAAACAAACGCTCTTTGCGGCGTCCCGTCAAAATAAAAGTCTGGTTGACTAGAACAAGTTATAATACACTCACATTTTGATTTTACCACACCACCCCCCTTAAATTTTTTATAATTTGACCACAGAGTATATTGTTTACTTTAGTAAACTGAAGTAAATGTGCTAGTAAAATTGTACTACTTATCATAAAAAATAGAACTTGATTAAAAAATAGTACTTAAATTTAAGTAGACCTAAAAACAAAAGAAAATGTACCAGTAAGATACTGGTTTATTAACATTATTGTACATTATACAGGCATCGGTTATAGGTATCGGCGAGTACCAGAAAAAAAATATCTGTTCTCGTACGCGGTCTTTAAAAACTGGTATCGGTGCATCCCTAATTCTTAACACAAGATTTAGTTTAATTCCTATGTCATGGCAATTTAAATTGTGGGGATTCACAATTTTAGGCTAAATTGATTTTTACTAGTTTTGCCTTTGGTCATGCTTTATCTTGTCTTAAGCAGTGAGTGAGTCACACCTGGTGCCAAAATCAGGGCATGACTGCCCTGTTTTCTTGAAAACCTGACATCATAACTGAACAGATTTTCTCCCGCTCCACTCATCTGTACATCACACACTCCCTCTCTGGTTAATAGGTCATTCTCCATCAGCATCGTTGAAGTAAGTGGATTACTGTAAGTGCCTCCCTCTGTCCACACATAAATGACTAATGGTCTTCTCATATAGCTATATTATTCTCCTTATCTGCACATCAAAGTAGTCTTACGACAACATTCACGTGACATTTACAGTACTGCTAAAAATTATATTACAGTAACGTGTAAATCAACCAGCTCAGCCCCGGTCTTAGACAATGGCAATTTTGAAACAATTTGACAAAATCATTCTTGCAGTCAAACCACAGGAAGTCCCCACTCCCTTTGTGGTGCATTAGGGTGAATGGGACGGTGGAGCAAGCAGGCTGGCTGCTCATGCCAAACCCTCATTAAACCACTGATCCCATGATGTCTAACTGCACTTCTGTCACATCCTACCATTGCATAATATCTGACTCCAACTCCTATTTCCTGTCCTATGCTGACTAACTGAGTGCCAGTTCTGTCTGAACATCAGTCACAGATCACAATGACTGTCAACAGAAGACATTTGTTATTAATGTAACCTGTATATGTAAATGTCAAACAAAAAGCTTGTGTTCTTATCTAATCTTATTCACAATAAAACAGATTTTCATTTTCATAAAAGTTTCATGCTAAAACTGATATTTTTATCCTTTAAAAGGATAGTTTACACAAAATTGAAAATTCTTTTGTTTATTCCCTCATCTGTCATTACAAACCTGTATGACTTTCTTCTGCAAAACACAAAAGATGTTTTGAAAGATGTTGGTAACAAACGCAATGGCCCCATACAATTTTAACCATTGTATGAAAAAATCTCCTTTTGAGATCTACAGAAAAATAGTGATATACAGGTTTTGAACAACAGAATGGTAAATAAATGATTAGCAAATTTTATTTTGGGGTGAACTATCCCTTTAAGTGTCTAGTAATTATATATATTTGCTAAATTGATATCAAAAGGAGTGTGGTACTCTCGGTTCCATTTTTTCACAAAAAATACAACGTTTTAATTGCATTCCATCTATTTTCACAAATGTGTCCCAAATATCAGCGGAGAAAATGTGAAAAATCTTGGCCTGGTTTCCTGCAAAAAAGCTATCATCTGTCCATTTTTCAAGGTTAAATGAGTCTCACTTCACACGCCAAAACGGCACCATTCCCAAAGCTTCATTTCATAGTTACTTATTGAACCTTCTCTTCCCCTGGCATCAAAGCAGATGCAACAATATCATTCAACTTTTTTCTTCTCCCTGCACCCTCCATTTTACTCTTTCTTTGATACAGCCCCATTCAAACCAGCAGCAACCTTACTTTCAAATCACCCTCCCTCAATCTCTCTCTTTCTTCGGGCCCATGCGCACACAGCACCCCTCTGCCCTGGGACCTGTTCTCTAGCCCATCCTAAATGGGGCCTCTGTTCTCTACCTTCTCCACTCCTCCCTCCTCTTCTGGAGTCCCATCCTTTATGAGGCTCTTATCTGATTGCAAATGCTCCCACACCACCCCTCTCTCATTACCGCTCGGACATGTTAAGGGTTTTATGCAATCCTTCATATTGTTTAATAAGTTTACACAGGCTAAACACTGGCATGTGTTTGGAGTGTTTGTGTGCGTGTGGCCAGATTTTTAAATAGTGTGAATGTACTCTCGCTAATCGCACACTGAAGAGTGTTTATGTACTTGTCAATCACTGCTTTGTTGGTTTGGAAAAAGGCCAGAGTGTGTATCTTGTTGTGAAAGCAAACACAGGCATTATTGTTAATGTTTAAGACCGTGGCTTCAAAGAATACTGAACCGTTTAATCCACAGCAAATAAATAGTGGAACGCACCAAGCAAGCGGCAAATGCATTTAATGGGATGTTCTTGGTTCTTTAACAACGTTTAGGAGTGTTTTGGAGGCACTTTAAAGGGAATAAATGCTGAAATGTGATGTCTGAGTAGGTGCTCAACCCTATCCATGTTTTGACCCATTTTACAGTGAGCGAACGAGAGAGAGAGAGGAATTACTAAAATTCCTATGCGCGCCAGAGAGGATGTTTATCAACCACATCTCCAGTAGGGCGCCTCAAACAAACGCTGTACACACAGCATGCACTCATATTGCTAAAGCGCACGCACACATACATTGTTGACACAACGGCCCGTCGGACCACACCTGTTCAAGGGCAGCTGGAAGGAATCTGGTTTTATCTTATGAATAACAAACATGCAAACATTTTTGAATATTCCATACCAGAGGCACGTCTCGACAAGTTTCAGTCCGCAATTACACAGAAAAATTGTGAAACTGAGCAAACAGGTTTTTTTTAGACTTAAATTCATCAAAATATTTAGACAATTATCACACACTACACTACACTACGTTTTATGTGGTTTAGCGGGAAAAGCAGACTGAAAATAAACAAGGTCATTGAAAAACAGTTACAAATGACTTGTTTGACTTAGAACATATTCTTCCAGAAAACAGTTACATCACATTACATTACATTACAATTATATTACAATCTGACAAAATCTTAATTTACAAAATAAAAGGCAATAAGATTAAGTTGCCTTGGCAATATTATTTCACTAAGGCAAGCTGTAGTCTTTTTTGAAAACATTTTTTTTAAATCTATTTCACTCTGACTATATTTTTAAATAGTCAGTGAATATAGTTAAACAAAATTGAATTATGAATTCAATGAGAATTCAATTTAACAGTTTAAAATTTTTATATTTAGTCTTTTTTATTTGAGTCCTTTTTATTAATTCATTTATAACAATAAATATTGGGTTTTCATTGGATAACATCATATAAAATCATTTTACTCTACAGAACCCCTCTGAGCCACTTACTTAAAGCTCTGCCAATGGCTCCTCCAACAACCTGAGAGTTCAAGAGTATATTAAAATCTATATCGACTTTTAGTCTACATAAAAAAGACATCTGATACTCTTTTAATTGATGCCTAAAAGTTCTGCCATTGTTGCTTCTAAAGGAACATCCATCAAAATGTGCCTTGAAAATATATTTACAGTATACATGGGTTACGTATTGAACAAAATAACAAGTAATTGATATTGTCCATCTGTCCCAGCATGTGCTGAAATAAACCTATCACGGTACTTCATGAAAGATTTAGGACCCAAATAACTTTACTGGAGCATCTTCTGAATGTCATCATACTTTTTTAATAGTAAATGACTCTTTCACTTTCTACATTTCACTCACTTTCACTTTACTCAAAATCATGTGCTGATTCTTGGTAATCCCCCCATTAGTCCACCCTGGCTACATTACCCAGTTGCCTACTCTCCTTGTCATTGTGATACATAGCTCTTTAAAAGTGATATAGCACTAAGGTGTAAGTTATGCATCCCGTGATCTGACACATGACAAGAAATAACAGCACAGTGCAAATTTTGTGTCTATATTAGCTGCTCACATCACACAAGAGTGAAAGTGCCCAGGCTTTTAAAATGACACTCAAGTATCATTTGATATTACAACATAATGATTCTTTAATGATGCAAACAACTTCTCAGGCTGATGCATTCTGACTCATAAAAGATAATGCAGCCTCACAACGGGTAACTAGAAATGGGACAGAAAACACCTGAATTTTCTTTTGCCCGATGACGTCTGATATTATTTCTATGAACACAACAAAAAGTGGCGCAGTTCTCTCGTGATGGCAAGTGGATTAGTCAGCCTGCCTCATACTGTCATATAACCCACACCAATGTGCGGTATAACGAAACTGCACAGGCCTACACTCTAGAAATACGTCTAAGCTTAAAAAAAAAGAAAAGCCGCTAAACAGATTTATAAAAACGCTGAGGGCAGTCACAGCCGTGTGTAGGTATCAGGTGTTTACACGATGCAAAGCTCAATAACTAGCTGCGCCACACATCCCACTCAAGAGGTCCCGAATGGGTATACATAGGTGAGCACGTTCAGCGTTTCCTGTCAAAAACGTCCCCTCTGAGGGAAAAAAGTTACAATTCTGCCACAATGTTACCTTGTCATCCACGTTTTCTCCATCCCGCGTATCGTTCACCTCTGCGATGACTGCGTCCTCTGGCGCATCTTCAGGGCTCTTCGCGTCCCGCTGCACGGATGGTGTCGCTCCCATGATAAAACCCCACGCTGCAAAATATCACGCGTTCAAAAGGAAACTATCGTTGCCGAATCAGGTATCCAACAGCCGGCGTAAATTCGCCCTGCAGTCCGTCCCGAGGGTTGTCTCGTTGGGAAAGTGTTGAAACAGGTCTGTAGATGGACTTTTAGGAGACCTCCTCCTATCAGTCTCACATGGAGAAGAGCCAGACACGCCTTACAGCATCACAACAGCACGAATAAAACAACATGCCGAAAACAAAAAGCGCTTGCGTAAAATGATTGAATTTATTATCACGCGGAAGTTTGTAGAATTTTACGATTTTTAAGCACATGCATGCCTTAAAACTGTTCCCATAACTATTAGTTTCAGTATTAGTTTTATTTAAGGACAGCAGGGATTTTAGCATCGTACAGTCAGTAGTAAAGGAAGCAGGATCGACCTCGACGGAAAAACAGCCCTATGGATGGTGTGTCCCGCCTGGAATCTCGAGTTAAGGGGCACTGTAGTTTGCGTCTCGGAGCAAGACGTGTGTTACGTTTAGATCTCTCTCCCTCTGTGTGTGAATGTGTGCGCGCGCGCTCCAAGGCATTTTGTTTTGGGTTCTTTAAATGCGTAAATTACGCCTCATAACCAGTTAGCACAAGCCAGCTCGTGTTTGCGAGATGCAGTAGGTCTGTGTTCAGAGAAAACAGCAAGTGTCCTGCTGTGCATGACTAAGCTTGAAATGGTTAGATCAAAATAAGAGCCGTAAATGAATAATGCACTTTTTGATCAATCGTTTCATACGTTATCTCCTTATTATGCCAGGGACATTTCAAGAAAAATATGGTTGGTGCAGTGGCAAAACTTTGGATATTATAGATGTAAAATATAGGGTCCACCATACTAAAGCACAATGAAATGTAAACAATGGGTTGAAATCATGTTTGCCTCTCTGAAATAGTCGTTCTTACTAAAATCAATTAATTTTAGACTATATTTAGAGGCACCAGGGGTGGTTAGATCAATTGTTTTAGGGCTGTCACAATATCAGATTTACTGTTTGAGACTAAAAAAAACCCCACGATATCAATATTATCACGATATGTACTATTTGTTTTCTTTTTTTTTTGTCAATTAATCACACACAACATGTAAGTGTAAGAAGTGGAGAGAGTGAGTTTGTGGTGCTTAAGGCGAAACTTTAAACAGGTGCTGAATAATTCACAATATCATATGGGTAGTATTAACAATTTTGGCAAGACTAGCATCATTAAAGATATATGTCATGGTTATTGTCAATACTGGTATATTGTGACACTCCTACTTTGTATGTTCAGGTTGATGAAACGGATCTAAATATAAATGTCAGAGAAAGTGATGTTAGAACCTTATTTAACCTCAAAAAATTTAATTTTATTGCTTAGAACAGTGATTTATCCACATCAGCAAGTTTATGGAACTTGTCTTATTTGATCATTCAATTACATAGAGGAAGAATTATGATGTAGTCTTAAAATTATTTAATTAAATTATCAAATTGCAATGACTGACCAATATGAACCCTTGTACGTTCCCTGTTCAAGTGATTCATTATATCATTGCACTATGTTGTCAATAAGGTTTACTTGTAGTGTAAATGCAGCCTAATGAAAAACAGACTGAGCAATTACAATAATTTCTAAAAGAAAAATAGCCTTTAACTGCCCTTACTTAAAGATACTTTAGGCATCTCATAAATATTAAGTCTGAACTGGGGTTAAACATTTTGAATAAAATGTAAATACAGACTTAACATCAGCCTATATATTTTTAATCTTATCAAAGAAGGTCTCAAAACGTGTTTAATTTATAATAAACAGTGCACATATAGCAGACAAGAATAGCTAAAGAGTTGATGTGTTTACTACACAAAACAGAGAATGTGAATGGCATAATACATTTAAGTTAGGCACAATCTTATCCGTCTAATAAAGGAATAGATTCTTAAATTCACAATGTCTGCCTCATGTTGGGGACCAGATTATGCTACCTTATGTTATGATGTCAACTTTGTACAAACATCTTTAGGTTTTGAGATAAAGTCTAATAACCATATTGACAAGGTGACGATGAGAGGTTCTCAAACTTTTTTGTTGTAAGGCCCCCTTTGTGTAGGGTGCATTGCTTTGCCCCCCCCCAAATAAAGACTTATAATCTTAAACTTAGAATTTTAATTGAACGAAAAACATATTCAGTTATACAATGCTGGAACATAAATTCTTTTGGTTCGTGGTTTTATATTTTTGATTGCATAAAATTTGTGATAAATTTCTATATTTCATAAAATGCAACAAAATCTGTGGCCCCTCTAGATCTATCTTGGGGGCCCCCAGTTTGAGAACCACTGCTTTACATAATCCCTTCAAAAGGTCAAAATAGCAGCATCAGAAATCAATCCATCTGAGATCCCACTGTTTTCAAATCCATTGAATGACTTTTCTTTTTTTTTATTCCTAACTAACAAACACACACACACACACACACACACACACACACACACACACACACGTGCCTGACTCACAGTCTGGTCACACACACACACTGCACAACACCAACACCATATTCCTTTTCACACCATTAAAAAGTAAGAAGTGAAATGCAACAAACGAAACAATAACAACCTCTAGACTGCTGCCTGTGCATTGTAGGTACCGAGAACCACTCTATAGGTGAACTCTACAGGGAAACATCTAAACAGAAGAAGAGATTACAAGTTTTTGTGTGTGAGCATTAGAGTAGATGGCAAGCTGAGCAGGTCAACTAATTATGGGTGTCTTCAATGACTGGAGCAACAGGCCTCTCATTGAAAATGGTATGAATGAGTTCAGCCATACGGACTGCTACGGACCGCTTCCTGTAGAGGCGTAGGAATGGAAAGACTGTGGGGGCCTGTCGTCCATTGTTTGAGACATCACAACTCTGTTATTCTTAATAAAAGAGCAAGAAATCTAATCGAGAGGAATTTCAACTTTGTGAACTAGCAGTCTGACTTGACAATATGGACTAGTACTTCATTAAAACACTCATACATGTGCATACATCACTCACACATTCTTTCAAACACACTTTTCTTTTGCATCTTAATGGACTTTGACTTCTATTGTGTTGTATTATATCCCCTAACCGAATCCATTTAAAACTAATGCTTACAACAAATGGTTCCCAAAACATATGTGAAACCAGCCCCCATCCCATACACAAAAGTAATCAATTTATGGTTACTTAAATGTGTGGGATGGAAAAAGGTAGCTGTCATCATATAAAAGTTACCTTTTTTCCTTAAAAGTGTACATTTGCTCAGTTTAAACTTTTGATACGATTTCTACTATTGTGAATCAAAGCTGAGTTTATAAGATTAGCAAATCATTGCATTGTTTTTATTCACATTTTACATAGCGTTTCAACTTTTCTGATTTGGGTTTATAATTGAATTATATTATATATGCATGTTCTCAATTAAATTAAGTTTACTCACAGCGCTAAAACAGTTTTACTCCTGACACTCGCTGTCACCTCGTTCTTCAACTGCTCTCTATACACTGCATAATTTTTCACTCAACACTTGAAATATACAGGTTTTCAGACTCACAACTATTGCAACACAATACTCACGTAGTACACTGTAGTTAAAGCCTCTGAATTACATATAACGGTGGAATGTTTCACACAGGATTGTCTGGCATGTACTTGCGTGCATGTACAAAAGGTGCAAAAACTATGAGAAGTATGTTTTATAAAAACGTGCATTTAGATTCTTTATAACAGAGAGAGACGAAGAGAACAGATGTCAAAAAAGAACCACAGACGACATCTGGAATTTTGTTTTGGGTTTAGTGTTCAAATAAAAGCACCTTAAACATCGGATTCCAGTCGTAATTGGCTGTAACAAATATTTGAAATTGAAGTTAAATACAGTACAAATTAAAGAGAATGTTAACAGTATGCAAATATAAAGCAAATAAAGGTATTCTCTTGAATACTGTTGACATACCTCAGGTAATTTAAAACATTAAAGCCACAAATATTAAAGCATTAATAATGTATCAAGCCACATGGAATGCGCTTGGAAGCTTTTGTGCGTCATTGAATTGTAAACACTGAAAGTATGTAACTGGACGAAAAAAATCAAGACATTTACTGATAAATGTAAAATTCCTAAAAGAACATAAAAACAGGACAACAAATATTGCCATTATAAAATAAGAAACGTTTAAAAATGTAAAATTCTCATTGGTATGTTGGCACAGGGCTGTGGATGAGATGTGTGTGAACATCTGCGAACAGAAAGACATGTTTTTTCATACATTAAATCACACAAACCAAAGTTCATAAAGCACACAAAAATAAACGTCGCAGTCGAACCAGCTAGTGCTACAACCCAGATTTTAATCAATGCTACCCAAATCCCAGCTTGTAGTTATTCAATACAGATCCTCTTATTTTGGGATAAGATATGATCTTTTTGGTGTGTCTGAATGAAGTGCAAAGACAAAACAGCATCACCGTTTTGACACCTTTATGTGTTATCTTACCATTCAAGGGCTACACAAGCACGTTCAGAAGAGTCCTTTAATCTCCTCTGTAACAGGATCAAGGTCAATGTCATAGAAACAAGGTCGTGTAGGTAATCCTGGCATGGTGCTCATCTGTAAAACAGGTACAATTCAATGAGCAAGAAATCTTTTTGATTGACAATAAATCTTTGGGAAACTTTGGATATAAATAAACTAGTCAACAAAATTTCTATCTTATTTGACAGATATATCAAGCACATGAAAAACAATGCGTGAACAATATATCAAGTCACACTAAACTGCCGCAGCATGTGACAAAGATTGTATTATAAAAACGGGGAATTCAAGAGATACAGCAATGTCTTGATATACATTTTGTAAATGTTGATACGTCAGTACAATCACATATTATAAAGGTTAATATATAGCAATTAAATATTACTTATTTTGATCCTTAAACAACAAAATTCAGTCAAGCTGACAGACAAATGAACAACACCATTGCACGAATTGAAATCAAGTGACTAGCACACATGTGAGACACAGGCAAAGGAAAGGAATTATCTTAATGAAATTTCAGCATTAAAAAAGAAAAACCAAGACAGAAATAGAGGAAACAGCACACCATTTATCCAGCAATTTCACATTCCCCAGAGAACGTTAACCTGAATTTCACAGAGGTCTCATATACTGAAGTCTGTTGCACTGGATCCAGTTAAAAAAATCTTTAACTGCTCTGCGTACAGACTTATAAGAGGATACACAATCAAATAATTTAGCATTGATTCCTCATGACCGATAAACATTTGTTTTCTGTGGCCATGTGAATATTTTCTGTTCACTTAACATCAAACTAATGTGGTTTCTCATCTTAGAACAAAGCCTCATCTCTCTTTCTCCTTCTCTGAATAATTCAATCAAAAGAAAAATGTCTCTGATCCCTGATGACCCAGGAGTGGTTTATTGGCTTATAAGAATAAATGAACTTCCTTGCAGATGATGTGGACCGATGATGACCAATTTCCTGTTTTCCTTTCAAAGCAAAAAACAAACACAATATACGTCCCAGTGCACCTTCAGAGTTTGTCCCCTAAAAAGTGCATTTTCGTTCATTTTATTTACCAATACAGAAATCTTCACGACTGTTTGTCAATCCCTTTAAATGTGCCTGATCATGTGTGTATTGACACATAAAAATGGCTAGTCGAGTCTAATGTAGTTGTTTTCTCAATTAAGCCAATACATTCCCCCAATTATATCCAAGTTTAAAGGCGGGGTAACCGATTTCCGAATTACGCTTTAGACAACTGAGTCGGGCCGAGTACCAAAACAACCTTGTAGCCAATCAGCAGTAAGGTGCACAGTGCACAGGACGGACATTAGCCGAGCCGAGCTCTGACGAAAGCGACAGATGGGGGTAGGGGTGTGTTTGTTTTGGTGATTTGAACATCAACAATGGCTAAGAGAAATCGGACACCCCGCCTTTAATACACCATTATGTAATTGCAGAGAGCCTTTAAGCAAAAGTAAACTCAAAATGTTGCTGAGTAAAAGTGTCTACTACTAGCACCTGTTCATGTCAGTGTGTTGGTCAGGTTGCCAGAACACCATAAGCCTTCCAGCAGTATCATCAGGAATCTATTGTGCGGCTTACAGCAGACACGGATTTGAGCAATAAATCTGAGCTGAGTGGAAGCTATGATCCATTGAGTCTCATTGTTTTTTGGCTGACCCCTCCCTCACATATCTGGCATATGACATCAGCCACCTCTTCCTGTTACCCCCACTAAGTCTGCTTTTGTCCCTCAGGGGCTTCTATAGAAATGATCAGGCAGACAAACGCACCAGTCAGCTACAATCAGATTCTGTATGTAACTGCAGGTTGATATAAGAGCGAGAGAATTTTGTATCCTATGGACCCTTATTTAAGTGACACTGAATGAATAGTATTCAGTGAAGGAATGTATTTAGTAAAAGAAAGAAAGAAAGAAAGAAAGAAAGAAAGAAAGAAAGAAAGAAAGAAAGAAAGAAAGAAAGAAAAAGAAAGAAAGAAACAGATAGAAAAACAGACAGGTATAAAGACATAAAAAACAGACAAGACATAAAGAAAGATAAATGAAAAATAAAAGACAGAAAGGAAGAAAGACAGATGGAAAGACGGAATAAAAAAAAGAAAGACAGATCTGTTTGTCTTTCTGTCTTTTTATCTGTCTTGTTATCATATAAAAAAGACATGACATATAGGGAGACATAAGAAGACAGATAGGAAGACATATAAAAAGACATAGAAGACATATAAAAAGACAGACAGGAAGACATAAAAAGACAGATAGGAAGACATATAAGAAGACAGATAGGAAGACATATAAGAAGTCAGATAGGAAGACATATAAAAAGAAATAAAGGAAGACATAAAAAGACATATAAAAGGCAGATAGGAAGACATAAAAAGACAGATAGGAAGACATAAGAAGACAGATAGGAAGATATATAGGAAGACATAAAAGACAGATAGAAAGACATATAAAAAGACAGATAGGAAGACATATAAAAAGACAGATAGGAAGATATATAGGAAGACATAAGAGACAGATAGAAAGACATATAAAAAGACTGAAAGGAAGACATAAAAAGACAGATAGGAAGACATATAAGAAGACAGATACAGTGAGGGAAATAAGTATTTGATCCCCTGCTGATTTTGTAAGTTTGCCTACTTACAAACAAATGAAGGGTCTATAATTTTTATGGTGGGTTTATTTTAACTGATAGACACAGAATATTAAAAAAAATCAGGGGAAAAAATGTTATATAAAGGTTATAAATTGATTTGCATTTCAGTCAGTGAAATAAGTATTTGATCCCCTACCAACTAGCAAGAATTCTGGCTCCACAGATTGGTTATGTGCCTATATGGACCACAGATTAGTCCTGTCACTTTAAGAAAGTACTCCTAAATCAGCTTGTTATGTATATAAAAGATGCCTGCCAACAGAATCTGTATCTTCCAGTTCAACCTCTCCAACACCATGGTCCAGACCAAATAGGTTTTAAAGGATGTCAGCGACAAGATTGGAGACCTGCACAAACCTTGAATAGGCTACAGACAGAAGCTTGGTGAGAAGGAGAC